>NW_028161470.1:0-5000 GCF_964263955.1 Coregonus lavaretus | reverse complement strand
CCTGTGGATGGATCCGGCTGTGGGGTCTTGGACCCCTTCTTGGGGTCCCCCCCAAGCCAGCCATGCCGACCAAGGGCACCCAAAACCCCCATGTGTGAGTGAAAAGCCTCCCCTGGGTCCCCATAGTGAAATCCGGCCTAAAGTGACCTGTGGCGCCCCCCTGTGGATGGATCCGGCTGTGGGGTCTTGGACCCCTTCTTGGGGTCCCCCCCAAGCCATCCATGCCGGCCATGGGCACCCAAAACCCCCATGTGTGAGTGAACAGCCTCCCCTGGGTACCCATAGTGAAATCAGGCTTAAAGTGACCTGTGGCGCCCCCCTGTGGATGGATCTTGGTGGGGGTGCTTGGACCCCTTCTTGGGGTCTCCTCCAAGCCAGCCATGCCGACCATGGGCACCCAAAACCCCCATGTGTGAGTGAACAGCCTCCCCAGTGTACCCATAGTGAAATCAGGCTTAAAGTGACCTGTGGCGCCCCCCTGTGGATGGATCTTGGTGGGGGTGCTTGGACCCCTTCTTGGGGTCTCCCCCAAGCCAGCCATGCCGACCAAGGGCACCCAAAACCCCCATGTGTGAGTGAACAGCCTCCCCAGTGTCCCCCCAGTGAAATCAGGCCTAAAGTGACCTGTGGCGCCCCCCTGTGGATGGATTCGGCTGTGGGTGCTTGGACCCCTTCTTGGGGTCTCCCCCAAGCCAGCCATGCCGACCAAGGGCACCCAAAACCCCCATGTGTGAGTGAACAGCCTCCCCTGGGTCCCCATAGTGAAATCCGGCCTAAAGTGACCTGTGGCGCCCCCCTGTGGATGGATCCGGCTGTGGGGTCTTGGACCCCTTCTTGGGGTCCCCCCCAAGCCATCCATGCCGGCCATGGGCACCCAAAACCCCCATGTGTGAGTGAACAGCCTCCCCTGGGTACCCATAGTGAAATCAGGCTTAAAGTGACCTGTGGCGCCCCCCTGTGGATGGATCTTGGTGGGGGTGCTTGGACCCCTTCTTGGGGTCTCCTCCAAGCCAGCCATGCCGACCATGGGCACCCAAAACCCCCATGTGTGAGTGAACAGCCTCCCCAGTGTACCCATAGTGAAATCAGGCTTAAAGTGACCTGTGGCGCCCCCCTGTGGATGGATCTTGGTGGGGGTGCTTGGACCCCTTCTTGGGGTCTCCCCCAAGCCAGCCATGCCGACCAAGGGCACCCAAAACCCCCATGTGTGAGTGAACAGCCTCCCCAGTGTCCCCCCAGTGAAATCAGGCCTAAAGTGACCTGTGGCGCCCCCCTGTGGATGGATTCGGCTGTGGGTGCTTGGACCCCTTCTTGGGGTCTCCCCCAAGCCAGCCATGCCGACCAAGGGCACCCAAAACCCCCATGTGTGAGTGAACAGCCTCCCCTGGGTCCCCATAGTGAAATCCGGCCTAAAGTGACCTGTGGCGCCCCCCTGTGGATGGATCCGGCTGTGGGGTCTTGGACCCCTTCTTGGGGTCCCCCCCAAGCCATCCATGCCGGCCATGGGCACCCAAAACCCCCATGTGTGAGTGAACAGCCTCCCCTGGGTACCCATAGTGAAATCAGGCTTAAAGTGACCTGTGGCGCCCCCCTGTGGATGGATCTTGGTGGGGGTGCTTGGACCCCTTCTTGGGGTCTCCTCCAAGCCAGCCATGCCGACCATGGGCACCCAAAACCCCCATGTGTGAGTGAACAGCCTCCCCAGTGTACCCATAGTGAAATCAGGCTTAAAGTGACCTGTGGCGCCCCCCTGTGGATGGATCTTGGTGGGGGTGCTTGGACCCCTTCTTGGGGTCTCCCCCAAGCCAGCCATGCCGACCAAGGGCACCCAAAACCCCCATGTGTGAGTGAACAGCCTCCCCAGTGTCCCCCCAGTGAAATCAGGCCTAAAGTGACCTGTGGCGCCCCCCTGTGGATGGATTCGGCTGTGGGTGCTTGGACCCCTTCTTGGGGTCTCCCCCAAGCCAGCCATGCCGACCAAGGGCACCCAAAACCCCCATGTGTGAGTGAACAGCCTCCCCTGGGTCCCCATAGTGAAATCCGGCCTAAAGTGACCTGTGGCGCCCCCCTGTGGATGGATCCGGCTGTGGGGTCTTGGACCCCTTCTTGGGGTCCCCCCCAAGCCATCCATGCCGGCCATGGGCACCCAAAACCCCCATGTGTGAGTGAACAGCCTCCCCTGGGTACCCATAGTGAAATCAGGCTTAAAGTGACCTGTGGCGCCCCCCTGTGGATGGATCTTGGTGGGGGTGCTTGGACCCCTTCTTGGGGTCTCCTCCAAGCCAGCCATGCCGACCATGGGCACCCAAAACCCCCATGTGTGAGTGAACAGCCTCCCCAGTGTACCCATAGTGAAATCAGGCTTAAAGTGACCTGTGGGCCCCCCTGTGGATGGATCTTGGTGGGGGTGCTTGGACCCCTTCTTGGGGTCTCCCCCAAGCCAGCCATGCCGACCAAGGGCACCCAAAACCCCCATGTGTGAGTGAACAGCCTCCCCAGTGTCCCCCCAGTGAAATCAGGCCTAAAGTGACCTGTGGCGCCCCCCTGTGGATGGATTCGGCTGTGGGTGCTTGGACCCCTTCTTGGGGTCTCCCCCAAGCCAGCCATGCCGACCAAGGGCACCCAAAACCCCCATGTGTGAGTGAACAGCCTCCCCTGGGTCCCCATAGTGAAATCCGGCCTAAAGTGACCTGTGGCGCCCCCCTGTGGATGGATCCGGCTGTGGGGTCTTGGACCCCTTCTTGGGGTCCCCCCCAAGCCATCCATGCCGGCCATGGGCACCCAAAACCCCCATGTGTGAGTGAACAGCCTCCCCTGGGTACCCATAGTGAAATCAGGCTTAAAGTGACCTGTGGCGCCCCCCTGTGGATGGATCTTGGTGGGGGTGCTTGGACCCCTTCTTGGGGTCTCCTCCAAGCCAGCCATGCCGACCATGGGCACCCAAAACCCCCATGTGTGAGTGAACAGCCTCCCCAGTGTACCCATAGTGAAATCAGGCTTAAAGTGACCTGTGGCGCCCCCCTGTGGATGGATCTTGGTGGGGGTGCTTGGACCCCTTCTTGGGGTCTCCCCCAAGCCAGCCATGCCGACCAAGGGCACCCAAAACCCCCATGTGTGAGTGAACAGCCTCCCCAGTGTCCCCCCAGTGAAATCAGGCCTAAAGTGACCTGTGGCGCCCCCCTGTGGATGGATTCGGCTGTGGGTGCTTGGACCCCTTCTTGGGGTCTCCCCCAAGCCAGCCATGCCGACCAAGGGCACCCAAAACCCCCATGTGTGAGTGAACAGCCTCCCCTGGGTCCCCATAGTGAAATCCGGCCTAAAGTGACCTGTGGCGCCCCCCCTGTGGATGGATCCGGCTGTGGGGTCTTGGACCCCTTCTTGGGGTCCCCCCCAAGCCATCCATGCCGGCCATGGGCACCCAAAACCCCCATGTGTGAGTGAACAGCCTCCCCTGGGTACCCATAGTGAAATCAGGCTTAAAGTGACCTGTGGCGCCCCCCTGTGGATGGATCTTGGTGGGGGTGCTTGGACCCCTTCTTGGGGTCTCCTCCAAGCCAGCCATGCCGACCATGGGCACCCAAAACCCCCATGTGTGAGTGAACAGCCTCCCCAGTGTACCCATAGTGAAATCAGGCTTAAAGTGACCTGTGGCGCCCCCCTGTGGATGGATCTTGGTGGGGGTGCTTGGACCCCTTCTTGGGGTCTCCCCCAAGCCAGCCATGCCGACCAAGGGCACCCAAAACCCCCATGTGTGAGTGAACAGCCTCCCCAGTGTCCCCCCAGTGAAATCAGGCCTAAAGTGACCTGTGGCGCCCCCCTGTGGATGGATTCGGCTGTGGGTGCTTGGACCCCTTCTTGGGGTCTCCCCCAAGCCAGCCATGCCGACCAAGGGCACCCAAAACCCCCATGTGTGAGTGAACAGCCTCCCCTGGGTCCCCATAGTGAAATCCGGCCTAAAGTGACCTGTGGCGCCCCCCTGTGGATGGATCCGGCTGTGGGGTCTTGGACCCCTTCTTGGGGTCCCCCCCAAGCCATCCATGCCGGCCATGGGCACCCAAAACCCCCATGTGTGAGTGAACAGCCTCCCCTGGGTACCCATAGTGAAATCAGGCTTAAAGTGACCTGTGGCGCCCCCCTGTGGATGGATCTTGGTGGGGGTGCTTGGACCCCTTCTTGGGGTCTCCCCCAAGCCAGCCATGCCGACCAAGGGCACCCAAAACCCCCATGTGTGAGTGAACAGCCTCCCCTGGGTACCCATAGTGAAATCAGGCTTAAAGTGACCTGTGGCGCCCCCCTGTGGATGGATCCGGGTGTGGGGTCTTGGACCCCCCCTTGGGGTCACCCCCAAGCCGGCCAAGGGCACCCAAAACCCCCATGTGTGAGGTAAGAGCCTCCCCTGGTTCTCCTAGTGTCCGCCGGCGGTTTACCATATGGGGGTGTCTGACCACCACCCCAATCCGAGAAAAGTGCATCAAAATCGGCCTCCGTGAGCCAGGAGTCGGTCCCTGGTTCTCATAGTGTCAACCGGATGATTTCCATATGGGGGTGTCTGACCACCACCCCAATCCGAGAAAAGTGCAACAAAATCGGCCTCCGTGAGCCAGGAGTCGGTCCCTGGTTCTCCTGGTGTCCGCCGGCGGTTATCCATATGGGGGTGTCTGACCACCACCCCAATCCGAGAAAAGTGCATCAAAATCGGCCTCCGTGAGCCAGGAGTCGGTCCCTGGTTCTCATAGTGTCAACCGGATGGTTTCCATATGGGGGTGTCTGACCACCAACCCAATCCGAGAAAAGTGCATCAAAATCGGCCTTCCGGGAGCCAGGAGTCGGTCCCTGGTTCTCCTGTTGTCAACCGGATGATTTCCATATGGGGGTGTCTGACCACCAACCCAATCCGAGAAAAGTGCATCAAAATCGGCCTTCCGGGAGCCAGGAGTCGGTCCCTGGTTCTCCTGGTGTCAACCGGATGGTTTCCATATGGGGGTGTCTGACCACCAACC
>NW_028161471.1:35000-40000 GCF_964263955.1 Coregonus lavaretus | reverse complement strand
TCGGTCGCCGGAGGGATGGTCCACTTCGGAGCGTTGGAACCATGGTTCTGCGGGACCCAGAACCCTCAAAAAAGCCCATTTACCAACAACCGCACGGGCCGAGAGGTTTGCCATCACCCCCGGATCAATCGGACGTGTACGGGTGCTTCACGACAGAGAGGGGCCATGGGGACATGAGGTAGCCGAAACCGGGCCTTCCCCTGGGCATGGGAACGGCCAGTAGGTCCCTGGAGGTATGGTCCACTTCGGAGCGTTGGAACCATGGTTCTGAGGGACCCAGAACCCTCAAACATGCCCGATTCCCAATATCCGCACAGGCCGAGAGGTTTGCCATCACCCCCGGATCAATCCGCCATGGAAGTCTATTCTCTGAAAACGAGGTTTTCAAAATCGCGCCGGTACCTGTCTGGCCGACCTGGAACCGAGTGGGGCTACTACGGGAGAGGCCAAATTATCGACATAAGCCCTGCCACCCGCTGGGCCTGTCTGTGCTCCGCCGTTTGGGGGAAAAAACAGCGATTTCGGTTTTGAAAAAACGACTTAAAACGTTAATAATTCAAAAACTAAAAGTCCAATCAGGATGGGGTTTTTTTGGCGCAAAAGGGCACGAATAGACGCACATTTATATATAAATTAATTCGTTTTTGGAAATTTTTTACTATATTTTAATTATGTTAGAAAAGTGAAAAAAAAAAATAGGGGTCAGAACGGTTGATGTTCCTATACGAGTTAAGAAAAACCCTTTTAGGTAATGGAAGTTCATCATAAAAGAGGATAATAGACCAAATTTGGGACCTCTAGCTCATCGGGAAGTATTTTTAAACATTATTTGAAAAAATCGGAAAAATCGGCCGAAATTGCACTATGTCCCTTCGTGCATGGTAACCCAAATGAGAACCAGGGGGAACGGCTCCTGACTCACACAAGGCCGACATGGGTGCTCTTGGTCGGATTGGGTTGTGGGTCAGACACCCCCACATGGAAGACCGCCGGCGGTCGATGGGAGAACCAGAGACCGACTCCTGGCTCACGGAAGGCCGATTTGGGTGCACTTGGTCGGATTGGGTTGTGGGTCAGACACCCCAACATGGTTGTCCGCCGGCGGACACCAGGAGAACCAGGGACCGACTCCTGCCTCACGGAAGGCCGATTTGATGCACTTTTTTCGGATTGGGGTGGTGGTCAGACACCCCCATATGGAAATCATCCGGTTGACAACAGGAGAACCAGGGACCGACTCCTGCCTCACGGAAGGCCGATTTTGATGCACTTTTCTCGGATTGGGTTGGTGGTCAGACACCCCAACATGGTTGTCCGCCGGCGGACACCAGGAGAACCAGGGACCGACTCCTGGCTCACGGAAGGCCGATTTGATGCACTTTTTTCGGATTGGGGTGGTGGTCAGACACCCCCATATGGAAATCATCCGGTTGACAACAGGAGAACCAGGGGCCGACTCCTGCCTCACGGAAGGCCGATTTTGATGCACTTTTCTCGGATTGGGTTGGTGGTCAGACACCCCAACATGGTTGTCCGCCGGCGGACACCAGGAGAACCAGGGACCGACTCCTGGCTCACGGAAGGCCGATTTGATGCACTTTTTTCGGATTGGGGTGGTGGTCAGACACCCCCATATGGAAATCATCCGGTTGACAACAGGAGAACCAGGGGCCGACTCCTGCCTCACGGAAGGCCGATTTTGATGCACTTTTCTCGGATTGGGTTGGTGGTCAGACACCCCCATATGGAAACCATCCGGTTGACACTATGAGAACCAGGGACCGACTCCTGGCTCCCGGAAGGCCGATTTTGATGCACTTTTCTCGGATTGGGTTGGTGGTCAGACACCCCCATATGGAAACCATCCGGTTGACACTATGAGAACCAGGGACCGACTCCTGGCTCCCGGAAGGCCGATTTTGATGCACTTTTCTCGGATTGGGTTGGTGGTCAGACACCCCCATATGGAAACCATCCGGTTGACACTATGAGAACCAGGGACCGACTCCTGGCTCCCGGAAGGCCGATTTTGATGCACTTTTCTCGGATTGGGTTGGTGGTCAGACACCCCCATATGGAAATCATCCGGTTGACATTAGGAGAACCAGGGACCGACTCCTGGCTCCCGGAAGGCCGATTTTGATGCACTTTTCTCGGATTGGGGTGGTGGTCAGACACCCCCATATGGAAATCATCCGGTTGACACTATGAGAACCAGGGACCGACTCCTGGCTCACGGAGGCCGATTTTGATGCACTTTTCTCGGATTGGGTTGGTGGTCAGACACCCCCATATGGAAATCATCCGGTTGACACTATGAGAACCAGGGACCGACTCCTGGCTCCCGGAAGGCCGATTTTGATGCACTTTTCTCGGATTGGGTTGGTGGTCAGACACCCCCATATGGAAATCATCCGGTTGACATTAGGAGAACCAGGGACCGACTCCTGGCTCCCGGAAGGCCGATTTTGATGCACTTTTCTCGGATTGGGTTGGTGGTCAGACACCCCCATATGGAAATCATCCGGTTGACACTATGAGAACCAGGGACCGACTCCTGGCTCACGGAGGCCGATTTTGATGCACTTTTCTCGGATTGGGTTGGTGGTCAGACACCCCCATATGGAAATCATCCGGTTGACACTATGAGAACCAGGGACCGACTCCTGGCTCCCGGAAGGCCGATTTTGATGCACTTTTCTCGGATTGGGTTGGTGGTCAGACACCCCCATATGGAAACCATCCGGTTGACATTAGGAGAACCAGGGACCGACTCCTGGCTCCCGGAAGGCCGATTTTGATGCACTTTTCTCGGATTGGGTTGGTGGTCAGACACCCCCATATGGAAATCATCCGGTTGACACTATGAGAACCAGGGACCGACTCCTGGCTCCCGGAAGGCCGATTTTGATGCACTTTTCTCGGATTGGGTTGGTGGTCAGACACCCCCATATGGAAACCATCCGGTTGACACTATGAGAACCAGGGACCGACTCCTGGCTCCCGGAAGGCCGATTTTGATGCACTTTTCTCGGATTGGGTTGGTGGTCAGACACCCCCATATGGAAATCATCCGGTTGACACTATGAGAACCAGGGACCGACTCCTGGCTCACGGAGGCCGATTTTGATGCACTTTTCTCGGATTGGGGTGGTGGTCAGACACCCCCATATGGTAAACCGCCGGCGGACACTAGGAGAACCAGGGGAGGCTCTTACCTCACACATGGGGGTTTTGGGTGCCCTTGGCCGGCTTGGGGGTGACCCCAAGAGGGGGTCCAAGACCCCACACCCGGATCCATCCACAGGGGGGCGCCACATGTCATTTTAAGCCTGATTTCACTAGGGGAACCAGGGGATGATCTTAACTCACAAATGGGGGTTTTGGGTGCCCATGGCTGGCTTGGGGGTGACCCCAAGAGGGGGTCCAAGACCCCACAGCCGGATCCATCCACAGGGGGGCGCCACAGAGGTCATTTTAGGCCTGATTTCACTAGGGGAACCAGGGGATGATCTTAACTCACAAATGGGGGATTTGGCTGCCCATGGCTTGGGGGAGACCCCAAGAGGGGGTCCAAGCACCCCCACCCGGATCCATCCACAGGGGGGCGCCACATGTCACTTTAGGCCTGATTTCACTATGGGGACACAGGGGAGGCTGTTCACTCACACATGGGGGTTTTGGGTGCCCATGGCCGGCTTGGGGGTGACCCCAAGAGGGGGTACAAGACCCCACAGCCGGATCCATCCACAGGGGGGCGCCACATGTCATTTTAAGCCTGATTTCACTATGGGGACCCAGGGGAGGCTGTTCACTCACACATGGGGGTTTTGGGTGCCCATGGTCGGCATGGCTGGCTTGGAGGAGACCCCAAGAAGGGGTCCAAGCACCCCCATCCAGATCCATCCACAGGGGGGCGCCACAGGTCACTTTAGGCCGGATTTCACTATGGGGACCCAGGGGAGGCTGTTCACTCACACATGGGGGTTTTGGGTGCCCATGGTCGGCATGGCCAGCTTGGGGGAGACCCCAAGAAGGGGTCCAAGCACCCACAGCCGAATCCATCCACAGGGGGGCGCCACAGGTCACTTTAGGCCGGATTTCACTATGGGGACCCAGGGGAGGCTGTTCACTCACACATGGGGGTTTTGGGTGCCCATGGTCGGCATGGCCAGCTTGGGGGAGACCCCAAGAAGGGGTCCAAGCACCCACAGCTGAATCCATCCACAGGGGGGCGCCACAGGTCACTTTAGGCCGGATTTCACTATGGGTACACTGGGGAGGCTGTTCACTCACACATGGGGGTTTTGGGTGCCCATGGTCGGCATGGCTGGCTTGGAGGAGACCCCAAGAAGGGGTCCAAGCACCCCCACCAAGATCCATCCACAGGGGGGCGCCACAGGTCACTTTAAGCCTGATTTCACTATGGGTACACTGGGGAGGCTGTTCACTCACACATGGGGGTTTTGGGTGCCCATGGTCGGCATGGCTGGCTTGGAGGAGACCCCAAGAAGGGGTCCAAGCACCCCCACCAAGATCCATCCACAGGGGGGCGCCACAGGTCACTTTAAGCCTGATTTCACTATGGGTACACTGGGGAGGCTGTTCACTCACACATGGGGGTTTTGGGTGCCCATGGTCGGCATGGCTGGCTTGGAGGAGACCCCAAGAAGGGGTCCAAGCACCCCCACCAAGATCCATCCACAGGGGGGCGCCACAGGTCACTTTAAGCCTGATTTCACTATGGGTACACTGGGGAGGCTGTTCACTCACACATGGGGGTTTTGGGTGCCCATGGTCGGCATGGCTGGCTTGGAGGAGACCCCAAGAAGGGGTCCAAGCACCCCCACCAAGATCCATCCACAGGGGGGCGCCACAGGTCACTTTAAGCCTGATTTCACTATGGGTACACTGGGGAGGCTGTTCACTCACACATGGGGGTTTTGGGTGCCCATGGTCGGCATGGCTGGCTTGGAGGAGACCCCAAGAAGGGGTCCAAG
>NW_028161471.1:15000-22500 GCF_964263955.1 Coregonus lavaretus | reverse complement strand
TTTCTCGGATTGGGTTGGTGGTCAGACACCCCCATATGGAAACCATCCGGTTGACACTATGAGAACCAGGGACCGACTCCTGGCTCCCGGAAGGCCGATTTTGATGCACTTTTCTCGGATTGGGTTGGTGGTCAGACACCCCCATATGGAAACCATCCGGTTGACACTATGAGAACCAGGGACCGACTCCTGGCTCCCGGAAGGCCGATTTTGATGCACTTTTCTCGGATTGGGTTGGTGGTCAGACACCCCCATATGGAAATCATCCGGTTGACATTAGGAGAACCAGGGACCGACTCCTGGCTCCCGGAAGGCCGATTTTGATGCACTTTTCTCGGATTGGGTTGGTGGTCAGACACCCCCATATGGAAATCATCCGGTTGACATTAGGAGAACCAGGGACCGACTCCTGGCTCCCGGAAGGCCGATTTTGATGCACTTTTCTCGGATTGGGTTGGTGGTCAGACACCCCCATATGGAAACCATCCGGTTGACACTATGAGAACCAGGGACCGACTCCTGGCTCCCGGAAGGCCGATTTTGATGCACTTTTCTCGGATTGGGTTGGTGGTCAGACACCCCCATATGGAAATCATCCGGTTGACACTATGAGAACCAGGGACCGACTCCTGGCTCACGGAGGCCGATTTTGATGCACTTTTCTCGGATTGGGTTGGTGGTCAGACACCCCCATATGGAAATCATCCGGTTGACACTATGAGAACCAGGGACCGACTCCTGGCTCCCGGAAGGCCGATTTTGATGCACTTTTCTCGGATTGGGTTGGTGGTCAGACACCCCCATATGGAAATCATCCGGTTGACATTAGGAGAACCAGGGACCGACTCCTGGCTCCCGGAAGGCCGATTTTGATGCACTTTTCTCGGATTGGGTTGGTGGTCAGACACCCCCATATGGAAATCATCCGGTTGACACTATGAGAACCAGGGACCGACTCCTGGCTCACGGAGGCCGATTTTGATGCACTTTTCTCGGATTGGGTTGGTGGTCAGACACCCCCATATGGAAATCATCCGGTTGACACTATGAGAACCAGGGACCGACTCCTGGCTCCCGGAAGGCCGATTTTGATGCACTTTTCTCGGATTGGGTTGGTGGTCAGACACCCCCATATGGAAATCATCCGGTTGACATTAGGAGAACCAGGGACCGACTCCTGGCTCCCGGAAGGCCGATTTTGATGCACTTTTCTCGGATTGGGTTGGTGGTCAGACACCCCCATATGGAAATCATCCGGTTGACACTATGAGAACCAGGGACCGACTCCTGGCTCACGGAGGCCGATTTTGATGCACTTTTCTCGGATTGGGTTGGTGGTCAGACACCCCCATATGGAAATCATCCGGTTGACACTATGAGAACCAGGGACCGACTCCTGGCTCCCGGAAGGCCGATTTTGATGCACTTTTCTCGGATTGGGTTGGTGGTCAGACACCCCCATATGGAAACCATCCGGTTGACATTAGGAGAACCAGGGACCGACTCCTGGCTCCCGGAAGGCCGATTTTGATGCACTTTTCTCGGATTGGGTTGGTGGTCAGACACCCCCATATGGAAATCATCCGGTTGACACTATGAGAACCAGGGACCGACTCCTGGCTCCCGGAAGGCCGATTTTGATGCACTTTTCTCGGATTGGGTTGGTGGTCAGACACCCCCATATGGAAACCATCCGGTTGACATTAGGAGAACCAGGGACCGACTCCTGGCTCCCGGAAGGCCGATTTTGATGCACTTTTCTCGGATTGGGTTGGTGGTCAGACACCCCCATATGGAAATCATCCGGTTGACACTATGAGAACCAGGGACCGACTCCTGGCTCCCGGAAGGCCGATTTTGATGCACTTTTCTCGGATTGGGTTGGTGGTCAGACACCCCCATATGGAAACCATCCGGTTGACACTATGAGAACCAGGGACCGACTCCTGGCTCCCGGAAGGCCGATTTTGATGCACTTTTCTCGGATTGGGTTGGTGGTCAGACACCCCCATATGGAAATCATCCGGTTGACATTAGGAGAACCAGGGACCGACTCCTGGCTCCCGGAAGGCCGATTTTGATGCACTTTTCTCGGATTGGGTTGGTGGTCAGACACCCCCATATGGAAATCATCCGGTTGACATTAGGAGAACCAGGGACCGACTCCTGGCTCCCGGAAGGCCGATTTTGATGCACTTTTCTCGGATTGGGTTGGTGGTCAGACACCCCCATATGGAAACCATCCGGTTGACACTATGAGAACCAGGGACCGACTCCTGGCTCCCGGAAGGCCGATTTTGATGCACTTTTCTCGGATTGGGTTGGTGGTCAGACACCCCCATATGGAAATCATCCGGTTGACACTATGAGAACCAGGGACCGACTCCTGGCTCACGGAGGCCGATTTTGATGCACTTTTCTCGGATTGGGTTGGTGGTCAGACACCCCCATATGGAAATCATCCGGTTGACACTATGAGAACCAGGGACCGACTCCTGGCTCCCGGAAGGCCGATTTTGATGCACTTTTCTCGGATTGGGTTGGTGGTCAGACACCCCCATATGGAAATCATCCGGTTGACATTAGGAGAACCAGGGACCGACTCCTGGCTCCCGGAAGGCCGATTTTGATGCACTTTTCTCGGATTGGGTTGGTGGTCAGACACCCCCATATGGAAATCATCCGGTTGACATTAGGAGAACCAGGGACCGACTCCTGGCTCCCGGAAGGCCGATTTTGATGCACTTTTCTCGGATTGGGTTGGTGGTCAGACACCCCCATATGGAAACCATCCGGTTGACACTATGAGAACCAGGGACCGACTCCTGGCTCCCGGAAGGCCGATTTTGATGCACTTTTCTCGGATTGGGTTGGTGGTCAGACACCCCCATATGGAAATCATCCGGTTGACACTATGAGAACCAGGGACCGACTCCTGGCTCACGGAGGCCGATTTTGATGCACTTTTCTCGGATTGGGTTGGTGGTCAGACACCCCCATATGGAAATCATCCGGTTGACACTATGAGAACCAGGGACCGACTCCTGGCTCCCGGAAGGCCGATTTTGATGCACTTTTCTCGGATTGGGTTGGTGGTCAGACACCCCCATATGGAAATCATCCGGTTGACATTAGGAGAACCAGGGACCGACTCCTGGCTCCCGGAAGGCCGATTTTGATGCACTTTTCTCGGATTGGGTTGGTGGTCAGACACCCCCATATGGAAATCATCCGGTTGACACTATGAGAACCAGGGACCGACTCCTGGCTCACGGAGGCCGATTTTGATGCACTTTTCTCGGATTGGGTTGGTGGTCAGACACCCCCATATGGAAATCATCCGGTTGACACTATGAGAACCAGGGACCGACTCCTGGCTCCCGGAAGGCCGATTTTGATGCACTTTTCTCGGATTGGGTTGGTGGTCAGACACCCCCATATGGAAATCATCCGGTTGACATTAGGAGAACCAGGGACCGACTCCTGGCTCCCGGAAGGCCGATTTTGATGCACTTTTCTCGGATTGGGTTGGTGGTCAGACACCCCCATATGGAAATCATCCGGTTGACACTATGAGAACCAGGGACCGACTCCTGGCTCACGGAGGCCGATTTTGATGCACTTTTCTCGGATTGGGTTGGTGGTCAGACACCCCCATATGGAAATCATCCGGTTGACACTATGAGAACCAGGGACCGACTCCTGGCTCCCGGAAGGCCGATTTTGATGCACTTTTCTCGGATTGGGTTGGTGGTCAGACACCCCCATATGGAAACCATCCGGTTGACATTAGGAGAACCAGGGACCGACTCCTGGCTCCCGGAAGGCCGATTTTGATGCACTTTTCTCGGATTGGGTTGGTGGTCAGACACCCCCATATGGAAATCATCCGGTTGACACTATGAGAACCAGGGACCGACTCCTGGCTCCCGGAAGGCCAATTTTGATGCACTTTTCTCGGATTGGGTTGGTGGTCAGACACCCCCATATGGAAACCATCCGGTTGACACTATGAGAACCAGGGACCGACTCCTGGCTCCCGGAAGGCCGATTTTGATGCACTTTTCTCGGATTGGGTTGGTGGTCAGACACCCCCATATGGAAATCATCCGGTTGACACTATGAGAACCAGGGACCGACTCCTGGCTCACGGAGGCCGATTTTGATGCACTTTTCTCGGATTGGGGTGGTGGTCAGACACCCCCATATGGTAAACCGCCGGCGGACACTAGGAGAACCAGGGGAGGCTCTTACCTCACACATGGGGGTTTTGGGTGCCCTTGGCCGGCTTGGGGGTGACCCCAAGAGGGGGTCCAAGACCCCACACCCGGATCCATCCACAGGGGGGCGCCACATGTCATTTTAAGCCTGATTTCACTAGGGGAACCAGGGGATGATCTTAACTCACAAATGGGGGTTTTGGGTGCCCATGGCTGGCTTGGGGGTGACCCCAAGAGGGGGTCCAAGACCCCACAGCCGGATCCATCCACAGGGGGGCGCCACAGAGGTCATTTTAGGCCTGATTTCACTAGGGGAACCAGGGGATGATCTTAACTCACAAATGGGGGATTTGGCTGCCCATGGCTTGGGGGAGACCCCAAGAGGGGGTCCAAGCACCCCCACCCGGATCCATCCACAGGGGGGCGCCACATGTCACTTTAGGCCTGATTTCACTATGGGGACACAGGGGAGGCTGTTCACTCACACATGGGGGTTTTGGGTGCCCATGGCCGGCTTGGGGGTGACCCCAAGAGGGGGTACAAGACCCCACAGCCGGATCCATCCACAGGGGGGCGCCACATGTCATTTTAAGCCTGATTTCACTATGGGGACCCAGGGGAGGCTGTTCACTCACACATGGGGGTTTTGGGTGCCCATGGTCGGCATGGCTGGCTTGGAGGAGACCCCAAGAAGGGGTCCAAGCACCCCCATCCAGATCCATCCACAGGGGGGCGCCACAGGTCACTTTAGGCCGGATTTCACTATGGGGACCCAGGGGAGGCTGTTCACTCACACATGGGGGTTTTGGGTGCCCATGGTCGGCATGGCCAGCTTGGGGGAGACCCCAAGAAGGGGTCCAAGCACCCACAGCCGAATCCATCCACAGGGGGGCGCCACAGGTCACTTTAGGCCGGATTTCACTATGGGGACCCAGGGGAGGCTGTTCACTCACACATGGGGGTTTTGGGTGCCCATGGTCGGCATGGCCAGCTTGGGGGAGACCCCAAGAAGGGGTCCAAGCACCCACAGCCGAATCCATCCACAGGGGGGCGCCACAGGTCACTTTAGGCCGGATTTCACTATGGGTACACTGGGGAGGCTGTTCACTCACACATGGGGGTTTTGGGTGCCCATGGTCGGCATGGCTGGCTTGGAGGAGACCCCAAGAAGGGGTCCAAGCACCCCCACCAAGATCCATCCACAGGGGGGCGCCACAGGTCACTTTAAGCCTGATTTCACTATGGGTACACTGGGGAGGCTGTTCACTCACACATGGGGGTTTTGGGTGCCCATGGTCGGCATGGCTGGCTTGGAGGAGACCCCAAGAAGGGGTCCAAGCACCCCCACCAAGATCCATCCACAGGGGGGCGCCACAGGTCACTTTAAGCCTGATTTCACTATGGGTACACTGGGGAGGCTGTTCACTCACACATGGGGGTTTTGGGTGCCCATGGTCGGCAT
Organism: Coregonus lavaretus; assembly: GCF_964263955.1. NCBI lineage: Eukaryota > Metazoa > Chordata > Actinopteri > Salmoniformes > Salmonidae > Coregonus > Coregonus lavaretus. Next base: position 16,818 of record NW_028161471.1, on the reverse strand, counting down.
GGCTGGCTTGGAGGAGACCCCAAGAAGGGGTCCAAGCACCCCCACCAAGATCCATCCACAGGGGGGCGCCACAGGTCACTTTAAGCCTGATTTCACTATGGGTACACTGGGGAGGCTGTTCACTCACACATGGGGGTTTTGGGTGCCCATGGTCGGCATGGCTGGCTTGGAGGAGACCCCAAGAAGGGGTCCAAGCACCCCCACCAAGATCCATCCACAGGGGGGCGCCACAGGTCACTTTAAGCCTGATTTCACTATGGGTACACTGGGGAGGCTGTTCACTCACACATGGGGGTTTTGGGTGCCCATGGTCGGCATGGCTGGCTTGGAGGAGACCCCAAGAAGGGGTCCAAGCACCCCCACCAAGATCCATCCACAGGGGGGCGCCACAGGTCATTTTCACTAGGAGAACCAGGGGAGGGCTCCTGACTCACACATGGGCATTCTGGGTGCCCATGGCTGGGATGGGTGAGACAGAGTCCAGCCCTCCACACACAAAAGTGACCCAGCAGGCCAGAAGAAAGGGGAGAGAGAGAGAGAGAGAGAACAAATAATACATGGGCACAGAGCAGCCAGCCTCCATTGGAGCTGCCTGCACAGTGCTGCCCTCCTGTGGGAAAGGTTCACACACACACTCACTCACTCACTCACACAGACACACACAGACAAACCTATTCACTTGGGCCTTCTCCCTCATGCCCTGCTGACATCCATGCAGGCCCACATTGACCTTTGTGACCTCTGGAGCTCCATGCACCTTGTTCTAAACTCCCTGCCTAGTAAAGGGCATCTCCCATGGGCATGAGAGTACAGCTCACTCCCCTGGAGCACCATGCCTCTTTTTAATCACTCTCTCCCTATTAAAACCCTCTCTCCCATGGGCTTGAGAGTACAGCTTACTCCCTTGACCTCCAGAGGTATAGGAGGCCAAAAAAAAAGGGGGACAGAGCAGACAGCCCCCAAAGGGGATGCCTGCTCTGCCCCCCTATGAGACAGGTTCACTCACTCACACAGACACACCTATTCACTTGGGCCTTCTCCCTCATGCCCTGCTGACATCCATGCAGGCCCACATTGACCTTTGTGACCTCTGGAGCTACATGCCTCTTTTTAAACTCTCTCTTCCCATTAAAAGCCTCTCTCACATGGGCTTGAGAGTACAGCTTACTCCCTTGACCTCCAGAGGTATAGGAGGCCAAAAAAAAAGGGGGACAGAGCAGACAGCCCCCAAAGGGGATGCCTGCTCTGCCCCCCTATGAGACAGGTTCACTCACTCACACAGACACACCTATTCACTTGGGCCTTCTCTCTGTGGCCCTGCTGACAGCCATGCAGGCCCACATTGACCTTTGTGACCTCTGGAGCTCATTGCCTCCATCTCTACACTCCATGCCCAGTGAAACCCTCTCTCACTCGGCCTGAGACTGCAGCTCACTCCCTGGATGGCCTGGGCTCCAGAACCACGACCACCAAGCCCACACTCCCTGCCCACTCAAACCCTCTCTCACTCGGCCTCAGACTGCAGCTCACTCCCTGGATGGCCTGGGCTCCAGAACCACGACCACCAAGCCCACACTCCCTGCCCGCTCAAACCATCTCTCACTCGGACTGAGACTGCAGCTCACTGCATGGGCGTCCCCGACCTCCATGCCTCCAGGCCCACACTCCGTGTCCGCTCAAACCATCTCTCACTCGGACTGAGACTGCAGCTCACTGCATGGGCGTCCCCGACCTCCATGCCTCCAGGCCCACACTCTGTGTCCGCTCAAACCATCTCTCACTCGGACTGAGACTGCAGCTCACTGCATGGGCCTCCCC
>NW_028161471.1:0-5000 GCF_964263955.1 Coregonus lavaretus | reverse complement strand
GAGTTAAGAAAAACCCTTTTAGGTAATGGAAGTTCATCATAAAAGAGGATAATAGACCAAATTTGGGACCTCTAGCTCATCGGGAAGTATTTTTAAACATTATTTGAAAAAATCGGAAAAATCGGCCGAAATTGCACTATGTCCCTTCGTGCATGGTAACCCAAATGAGAACCAGGAGGGGGAACGGCTCCTGACTCACACAAGGCCGACATGGGTGCTCTTGGTCGGATTGGGTTGTGGGTCAGACACCCCCACATGGAAGACCGCCGGCGGTCGATGGGAGAACCAGAGACCGACTCCTGGCTCACGGAAGGCCGATTTGGGTGCACTTGGTCGGATTGGGTTGTGGGTCAGACACCCCAACATGGTTGTCCGCCGGCGGACACCAGGAGAACCAGGGACCGACTCCTGCCTCACGGAAGGCCGATTTGATGCACTTTTTTCGGATTGGGGTGGTGGTCAGACACCCCCATATGGAAATCATCCGGTTGACAACAGGAGAACCAGGGACCGACTCCTGCCTCACGGAAGGCCGATTTTGATGCACTTTTCTCGGATTGGGTTGGTGGTCCAGACACCCAACATGGTTGTCCGCCGGCGGACACCAGGAGAACCAGGGACCGACTCCTGGCTCACGGAAGGCCGATTTGATGCACTTTTTTCGGATTGGGGTGGTGGTCAGACACCCCCATATGGAAATCATCCGGTTGACAACAGGAGAACCAGGGGCCGACTCCTGCCTCACGGAAGGCCGATTTTGATGCACTTTTCTCGGATTGGGTTGGTGGTCAGACACCCCAACATGGTTGTCCGCCGGCGGACACCAGGAGAACCAGGGACCGACTCCTGGCTCACGGAAGGCCGATTTGATGCACTTTTTTCGGATTGGGGTGGTGGTCAGACACCCCCCATATGGAAATCATCCGGTTGACAACAGGAGAACCAGGGGCCGACTCCTGCCTCACGGAAGGCCGATTTTGATGCACTTTTCTCGGATTGGGTTGGTGGTCAGACACCCCCATATGGAAACCATCCGGTTGACACTATGAGAACCAGGGACCGACTCCTGGCTCCCGGAAGGCCGATTTTGATGCACTTTTCTCGGATTGGGTTGGTGGTCAGACACCCCCATATGGAAACCATCCGGTTGACACTATGAGAACCAGGGACCGACTCCTGGCTCCCGGAAGGCCGATTTTGATGCACTTTTCTCGGATTGGGTTGGTGGTCAGACACCCCCATATGGAAACCATCCGGTTGACACTATGAGAACCAGGGACCGACTCCTGGCTCCCGGAAGGCCGATTTTGATGCACTTTTCTCGGATTGGGTTGGTGGTCAGACACCCCCATATGGAAATCATCCGGTTGACATTAGGAGAACCAGGGACCGACTCCTGGCTCCCGGAAGGCCGATTTTGATGCACTTTTCTCGGATTGGGTTGGTGGTCAGACACCCCCATATGGAAATCATCCGGTTGACATTAGGAGAACCAGGGACCGACTCCTGGCTCCCGAAGGCCGATTTTGATGCACTTTTCTCGGATTGGGTTGGTGGTCAGACACCCCCATATGGAAACCATCCGGTTGACACTATGAGAACCAGGGACCGACTCCTGGCTCCCGGAAGGCCGATTTTGATGCACTTTTCTCGGATTGGGTTGGTGGTCAGACACCCCCATATGGAAATCATCCGGTTGACACTATGAGAACCAGGGACCGACTCCTGGCTCACGGAGGCCGATTTTGATGCACTTTTCTCGGATTGGGTTGGTGGTCAGACACCCCCATATGGAAATCATCCGGTTGACACTATGAGAACCAGGGACCGACTCCTGGCTCCCGGAAGGCCGATTTTGATGCACTTTTCTCGGATTGGGTTGGTGGTCAGACACCCCCATATGGAAATCATCCGGTTGACATTAGGAGAACCAGGGACCGACTCCTGGCTCCCGGAAGGCCGATTTTGATGCACTTTTCTCGGATTGGGTTGGTGGTCAGACACCCCCATATGGAAATCATCCGGTTGACACTATGAGAACCAGGGACCGACTCCTGGCTCACGGAGGCCGATTTTGATGCACTTTTCTCGGATTGGGTTGGTGGTCAGACACCCCCATATGGAAATCATCCGGTTGACACTATGAGAACCAGGGACCGACTCCTGGCTCCCGGAAGGCCGATTTGATGCACTTTTCTCGGATTGGGTTGGTGGTCAGACACCCCCATATGGAAATCATCCGGTTGACATTAGGAGAACCAGGGACCGACTCCTGGCTCCCGGAAGGCCGATTTTGATGCACTTTTCTCGGATTGGGTTGGTGGTCAGACACCCCCATATGGAAATCATCCGGTTGACACTATGAGAACCAGGGACCGACTCCTGGCTCCCGGAAGGCCGATTTTGATGCACTTTTCTCGGATTGGGTTGGTGGTCAGACACCCCCATATGGAAATCATCCGGTTGACATTAGGAGAACCAGGGACCGACTCCTGGCTCCCGGAAGGCCGATTTTGATGCACTTTTCTCGGATTGGGTTGGTGGTCAGACACCCCCATATGGAAATCATCCGGTTGACACTATGAGAACCAGGGACCGACTCCTGGCTCACGGAGGCCGATTTTGATGCACTTTTCTCGGATTGGGTTGGTGGTCAGACACCCCCATATGGAAATCATCCGGTTGACACTATGAGAACCAGGGACCGACTCCTGGCTCCCGGAAGGCCGATTTTGATGCACTTTTCTCGGATTGGGTTGGTGGTCAGACACCCCCATATGGAAACCATCCGGTTGACATTAGGAGAACCAGGGACCGACTCCTGGCTCCCGGAAGGCCGATTTTGATGCACTTTTCTCGGATTGGGTTGGTGGTCAGACACCCCCATATGGAAATCATCCGGTTGACACTATGAGAACCAGGGACCGACTCCTGGCTCCCGGAAGGCCGATTTTGATGCACTTTTCTCGGATTGGGTTGGTGGTCAGACACCCCCATATGGAAACCCATCCGGTTGACATTAGGAGAACCAGGGACCGACTCCTGGCTCCCGGAAGGCCGATTTTGATGCACTTTTCTCGGATTGGGTTGGTGGTCAGACACCCCCATATGGAAATCATCCGGTTGACACTATGAGAACCAGGGACCGACTCCTGGCTCCCGGAAGGCCGATTTTGATGCACTTTTCTCGGATTGGGTTGGTGGTCAGACACCCCCATATGGAAACCATCCGGTTGACACTATGAGAACCAGGGACCGACTCCTGGCTCCCGGAAGGCCGATTTTGATGCACTTTTCTCGGATTGGGTTGGTGGTCAGACACCCCCATATGGAAATCATCCGGTTGACACTATGAGAACCAGGGACCGACTCCTGGCTCCCGGAAGGCCGATTTTGATGCACTTTTCTCGGATTGGGTTGGTGGTCAGACACCCCCATATGGAAATCATCCGGTTGACACTAGGAGAACCAGGGACGACTCCTGGCTCCCGGAAGGCCGATTTTGATGCACTTTTCTCGGATTGGGTTGGTGGTCAGACACCCCCATATGGAAATCATCCGGTTGACACTATGAGAACCAGGGACCGACTCCTGGCTCCCGGAAGGCCGATTTTGATGCACTTTTCTCGGATTGGGTTGGTGGTCAGACACCCCCATATGGAAATCATCCGGTTGACACTATGAGAACCAGGGACCGACTCCTGGCTCACGGAGGCCGATTTTGATGCACTTTTCTCGGATTGGGTTGGTGGTCAGACACCCCCATATGGAAATCATCCGGTTGACACTATGAGAACCAGGGACCGACTCCTGGCTCCCGGAAGGCCGATTTTGATGCACTTTTCTCGGATTGGGTTGGTGGTCAGACACCCCCATATGGAAATCATCCGGTTGACATTAGGAGAACCAGGGACCGACTCCTGGCTCCCGGAAGGCCGATTTTGATGCACTTTTCTCGGATTGGGTTGGTGGTCAGACACCCCCATATGGAAATCATCCGGTTGACACTATGAGAACCAGGACCGACTCCTGGCTCACGGAGGCCGATTTTGATGCACTTTTCTCGGATTGGGTTGGTGGTCAGACACCCCCATATGGAAATCATCCGGTTGACACTATGAGAACCAGGGACCGACTCCTGGCTCCCGGAAGGCCGATTTTGATGCACTTTTCTCGGATTGGGTTGGTGGTCAGACACCCCCATATGGAAATCATCCGGTTGACATTAGGAGAACCAGGGACCGACTCCTGGCTCCCGGAAGGCCGATTTTGATGCACTTTTCTCGGATTGGGTTGGTGGTCAGACACCCCCATATGGAAATCATCCGGTTGACACTATGAGAACCAGGGACCGACTCCTGGCTCACGGAGGCCGATTTTGATGCACTTTTCTCGGATTGGGTTGGTGGTCAGACACCCCCATATGGAAATCATCCGGTTGACACTATGAGAACCAGGGACCGACTCCTGGCTCCCGGAAGGCCGATTTTGATGCACTTTTCTCGGATTGGGTGGTGGTCAGACACCCCCATATGGAATCATCCGGTTGACATTAGGAGAACCAGGGACCGACTCCTGGCTCCCGGAAGGCCGATTTTGATGCACTTTTCTCGGATTGGGTTGGTGGTCAGACACCCCCATATGGAAATCATCCGGTTCGACACTAGTGAGAACCAGGGGACCGACTCCTGGCTCACGGAGGCCGATTTTGATGCACTTTTCTCGGATTGGGTTGGTGGTCAGACACCCCCATATGGAAATCATCCGGTTTGACACTAGGAGAACCAGGGACCCGAACTTCCTGGCTCCCGGAAGGCCGATTTTGATGCACTTTTCTCGGATTGGGTTGGTGGTCAGACACCCCCATATTGGAAATCATCCGGTTGACATTAGGAGAACCAGGGAGCCGACTCCTGGCTCCCGGAAGGCCGATTTTGATGCACTTTTCTCGGATTGGGTTGGTGGTCAAGGAGCACCGGCCATATGGAAAGGTCATCCGG
>NW_028161472.1:169500-351499 GCF_964263955.1 Coregonus lavaretus | reverse complement strand
AAACCATTAGAATACCATGAAGCATCCAGGCCACAGTAATCGCTCACAGATAGCATCCAGGCCACAGTAATAGATAGCATTACACAGATAGCTTTACAAAGCAAAACAGATGACCCTGTCCTCTCTGCCACTCCTGACCCCTGATCGACAAAGCAATGAGCCGCATTAAATGGCATAATGATTTTGCATTTAAAGACTTCCACCGCTTACATTTCTGGGCTGTTTTAAAGGCTAGTCCAAGAGCCATGAAACTGCATTGTGGATTTTTTTATGTTTGTGAAAAGGCTGCGCCTACATATCGCTGCCAATTTCAATAAGAAGGAATTCAACGTTCTTGGAGATTCATCGGCTTGTTTACCCGGAGTTTTACATTCCCAAGTTGAGTGGAACAGAGCCATTGCACAGAGATCCATTTAGCTCACTTTGAAAACAATTTTTTTGTGTCACACTGGATGAACGTCAAGCTCTAAATCATGGAGAAGATGTTGTTTTCCCAGTGTAGAAAAAAATAAAAACATGACTTTTCAACGAAAACTATCGGTAATTATCCTGATATCATAATTACTGCAATCAAGGATATAAACGAAGCAGGATATCACTCTTCAACAGCTAGGATAACCAAGGATGATAATCACCATGACAGGTCTTTTGATTGCATCTCTCGGGCTGTTAAGTCTCTCTGTGCTGCTCAGAAGGAGGATTCAGTCATTATTTGTATCAATAATTGATGGCATAATGAATCATTAATAAGCTATTAATGCTATGATGATTGTTTTTCTTTTACTCAGATATTATTTCAGACCGCATACTGCTCATAGGCCTATAGTATCCTTGGTGGCTTGCGAAAGTATTCACCCCCTTTGACATTTTTTCTATTTTGTTGCCTTACAACTTGGAATTAAACAAATTTGGGGGATGTATCATTTGATTTACACAACATGCCTACCACTTTGAAGATGCAAAATATTTTTTCTTGTGAAACAAACAAGAAATAAGACAAAAAAAACAGAAACTTGAGCGTGCATAACTATTCACCCCCCCAAAGTCAACACTTGTTGCAATTACAGCTGCAAGTCTCTTGGGGTATGTCTCTATAAGCTTGGCACATCTAGCCACTGGGATTTTTGCCCATTCTTGAAGGCAAATCTGCTCCAGCTCCTTCAAATTGGATGGGTTCCTCTGGTGTACAGCAATCTTTAATTCATACCACAGATTCTCAATTGGATTGAGGTCTGGGCTTTGACTAGGCCCTTCCAAGACATTTAAATGTTTCCCCTTAAACCACTCGAGTGTTGCTTTAGCAGTATGCTTAGGGTCATTGTCCTGCTGGAAGGTGAACCTCCATCCCAGTCTCAAATCTCCGGAAGACTGAAACAGGTCTCCCTAAAGAATTTCCCTGTATTTAGTGCCATCCATCATTTCTTCAATTCTGACCAGTTTCCCAGTCCCTGCCGATGAAAAACATTCCCACAGCATGATGCTGCCACCACCATGCTTCATTGTGGGGATGGTGTTCTCAGGGTGATGAGAGGTGTTGGGTTTGCGCCAGACATTTTCCTTGATGGCCAAAAAGCTCAATTTTAGTCTCATCTGACCAGAGTACCTTCTTCCATATGTTTGGGGAGTCTCCCACATGGCTTTTCCTTATTTCTTTCTTCAAGCAATGGCTTTTTTCTGGCCACTCTTCCGTTAAGCCCAGCTCTGTGGAGTTTAAGGTTTAAAGTGGTCCTGTGGACAGATACTCCAATCTCCCCTGTGGAGCTTTGCAGCACCTTCAGGGTTATCTTTGGTCTCTTTGTTGCCTCTCTGATTAATGCCCTCCTTGCCTGGTCTGTGGGTTTTGGTTTGCGGCCCTCTCTTGGCAGGTTTGTTGTGGTGCCATATTCTTTCAATTTTTTTTATAATGGATTTAATGGTGCTCCGTGGGATGTTCAAAGTTTCTGATGTTTTTGTATAACCCAACCCTGATCTGTACTTCTCCACAACTTTTTCCCTGACCTGTTCTGAGAGCTCATTGGTCTTCATGGTGCCGCTTGCTTGGTGGTGCCCCTTGCTTAGTGGTGTTGCAGACTCTGGGGCCTTTCAGAACAGGTGTGTATATATACTGAGATCATGTGACAGATCATGTGACACTTAGATTGCACACAGGTTGACTTTATTTAGGTAATTGGTTGCACCATATCTTATTTAGGGGCTTCATAGCAAAGGGGGTGAATACATATGCACACACCACTTTTCCGTTATTTATTTTTTAGAATTTTTTGAAACAAGTTATTTTTTTAATTTCACTTCACCGATTTGGACTATTTTGTGTATGTCCATTACATGAAATCCAAATATAAATCCATTTAAATTACAGGTTGTAATGCATCAAAAAATGAAAAACTGTCAAGGGGGATGAAAACTTTTGCAAGGCACTGTATGTGTGCACAGTTAAAAGTCCAGTGAATACACCCTACTACATTCAATCAAGTAACGGTTGTTTTGCAATCAGGGCTTGATGGTGATTGTCAGCAGTGGGGAGGAGGAGCAGACAAATGCTTCACCTCGTCTCTTGCCCTCTAGACGGAACAACTGGTCTCCAGTCAATGGCTGGTGATGGATTCTCTGTATCTCACCAATTTAGAGGCAACAGCTCCGACGTTGAAGGAGAGGCTATACAATTAATTGTGACAGCCAAAATGTTGAACTCAGCATCGAGCTGCTCCATTCCACTTCTAGCCTTTTGTCGGGAATAACATGTCATCATTAAGGTAGTATCAGCCAGTTTGTCATTCTATAGCTGTGGACCAATGTATCATTCTATAGCTGTGGACCAAGGTATCATTCTATAGCTGTGGACCAAGGTATCATTCTATAGCTGTGGACCAAGGTATCATTCTATAGCTGTGGACCAAGGTATCATTCTATAGCTGTGGACCAAGGTATCATTCTATAGCTGTGGACCAAGGTATCATTCTATAGCTGTGGACCAAGGTATCATTCTATAGCTGTGGACCAAGGTATCATTCTATAGCTGTGGACCAAGGTATCATTCTATATCTGTGGACCAAGGTATCATTCTATAGCTGTGGACCAAGCTATCATTCTATAGCTGTGGACCAAGGTATCATTCTATATCTGTGGACCAAGGTATCATTCTATATCTGTGGCCCAAGGTATTATTCTATAGCTGTGGACCAAGGTATCATTCTATATCTGTGGACCAGATACACTACCTGTAGCAGATACATATAGGGTAATGTTGTTCAATGAAACAATATAGCATCCTCAAAAGTCTAAGTTTGGTGTAGTAAGTAACCTAGACTAGTCAACAGTGTTCATATTATGCAGTCTGTTTGACTGGTAACTCCTGATGAGAAACGTCTTGATCTAGCTAGATCAAATACCAGACATGCCTCTGATGATCCAGATCCAGGGAGCGTTATGGAAACTCCAGACTTCAAACGCTATCTAACGTACAATAGTACCAGTCAAGTCCCAGACTGTTTTGAGTCACTAGGCAGGTTTCCATTGACCCAGGATTATTCGACAAAACCAATGTCGCAAAAAAAAACAAAAAAACAATGGAAACGGCAGCTATAGGAGAAATGTTCTAAAGATCAACAACGTTTGTATCTGTTTGACAGGGGTGGGTTTTCCGTTTGTCAAACTTTCTTTATTGCGACAAATTATGATGGAAACTGTTTTTCGTGAGAGAAAAAAAAGTACCGGGACAGGTGATGTCATCACGTAACTATAAAGCTCCACTCCGTATTTAATTATACATTTCTACTACTTCCTAAATCTATTTATTTAACTATAAAAAATAATGTTTCTTTGCAGGACAAGGATTGCCTGAATTGCTTCAAATTGCTTTTATGGTTGGCTGGATGCAAGTTTCACCATCCAATTATTTCAGATCTATAAGGAGGGCAAGTTTCACCATGGCACAGACCTTTGGCAAGACGTTGGCACATGAAAATTATGACTCAAATATTAGTAACTTCTTGCATTCTATCATGCATGCTGGCTTTTGCGTGCTACCTGAGACATAAAAAAGGTGGGAGGGGATACAGGCTGTCACCAATTTATTAATACGCAATTTGCCTAAGTGGATATTCACCTCTAGGTTTTCGCGGAATGTTTTATATTTTTTTTTTGACGTCATTACGTCCATCTGTTTTTATCAACACAAGACAGTTCAATGGAAACATACTGTAGCAGGCAATTGTTGCATCCATTTTCTAAATGTCACCCAAAAAAAAATCACTGGACACATAATATGCCATTTAGCAGACGCTTTTATCCAAAGCGACTTACAGTCATGTGCGCATAAATTTTTATGTATGGGTGGTCCCGGGGATCGAACCCACTACCCTGGCGTTACAAGCGCCGTGCTCTACCAATTGACCTACAGAGGACCATATAATAGAAACATAGCTCCAGACTGTTTTATAGGTAATGAAAATACCTGGAGCTAAGGAGATCTTTCTTCTAGGTTTCCCTACATCACACTCTTTGGTGTTATAAAAGTTGATTTTTCCACTCAATACCCTAGGCACTTTTACCAAAGAGTTGGAGAGCATACATGAATTCACAATAGTATTTTCTGAATACAATTTGCAAAGCTAATAATTTCAGTTTTTTCTTTTTCCTGCTAAATTATGCAAGCTTCTCTGAAAGTGTAATAGTTTAGAAATAAATTACATTTCAATTTTCCTTTGGCAATATGTAGTATTGAAGGGTTCTAGAAATATTCATGGTGAATAATTAGGAAGCATTTAGATCTTTATTCATTTTCATAATATTGAAGGTCCCCCCCCCCCCCTCCCCCCCCCCTCCCCCCCCCCCCGCCGCCTTTTCTGTGGAACAACATCAATGAAAACAGAGATGGACTTTGAAAGCAAATCTATTTCATCTGTCTGGTATCGTCTGTTGTGATGCAACTTTACCACAGGGTAGTCTTTACACTCCCATCGATTTCCCTGTGACACTTTGGTTCCTCAACTGTCAGTAGAGGTCACCCATCGCAGTCAGTGAAAAGATGTCAGTGATGATCAATGTACGGTACAGGCACAACTATAGTGGTATCTTACGCCTACCTCCTCTATGACCTAATTGTATATGTTTCAGCAGAGTTGTTCTTGTATAGTGTATTCTTCCTACAGTGTTATCTATACAGCTCCAGTCTGCAGGCCCTGTGTGCCTCTTCTGTTCTAAGACATGCCATAATCCTCTGGTTTATAAATACTCTGTCTTTTGATGTTCTAATGTAATTGGAAATAGCTCAAACTAAATTGAACAAAATAGGCAAATGTTTCCCCTCACAAAACGGTTGCTAAACATTATCATTTTCACGTGGCATCAGCTTTGGTCAACGAGATGGGGTAAGCAGTGAGATTACGTTTCATTACAGTCTAATAGTCCATGTTTGGGGCCCCTCTGTGCTCATAGCCCAGGGGAATAACACAATTACCTTGATTAATAATAATACACTTCTCTCAGAGGGAGAGAGACGCTGGGCTGTGGGTACGCCCTAGCGCTCTGCAGAGGGACAAACCTATGGGTTAGCGTTAGCTATAGCGCTCTGCAGAGGGAGAAACCTATGGGTTAGCGTTAGCTATAGCGCTCTGCAGAGGGAGAAACCTATGGGTTAGCGTTAGCTATAGCGCTCTGCAGAGGGAGAAACCTATGGGTTAGCGTTAGCTATAGCGCTCTGCAGAGGGAGAAACCTATGGGTTAGCGTTAGCTATAGCGCTCTGCAGAGGGACAAACCTATGGGTTAGCGTTAGCTATAGCGCTCTGCAGAGGGAGAAACCTATGGGTTAGCGTTAGCCTCTGCAGAGGGAGAAACCTATGGGTTAGTTATAGCGCTCTGCAGAGGGACAAACCTATGGGTAGCGTTAGCTATAGCGCTCTGCAGAGGGAGAAACCTATGGGTTAGCGTTAGCCTCTGCAGAGGGAGAAACCTATGGGTTAGTTATAGCGCTCTGCAGAGGGACAAACCTGTGTATTAGCATTAGCCTCGGCAGAGGGAAAATCATGTGGTGTTGGTTAGCCTAGCATTGTGTATAGAGAGACTGACAGATAAAGTGTAAAAAGAAGACTCTGGTGTTATACACTGTAGAAAGGTTTGTGGTCATAAAAACATAGGTGCTGGGCTAATAAAGAATACTAGTATAGAACAAGAAGGCCCCCGATTCACCGCTTTATTGACAACGTTTTGGTCCGAAACGGATCTTCGTCAGGTCAAACAAACTGAGTGCTCACATCCCAAAATATACACATTTCACCTCACATGACAATTGCGGACATGACGCATGGTGGGTGCAAAAAACATTTGTGTATCTCTGATCAAATAAAATAAAATACAATTGTATTTGCCACATGCGCCGAATACAACAGGTGCAGACATTAACGTGAAATGCTTACTTACAGCCCTTAACCAACAATGCATTTATTTTTTAATAAAAAAGTAAAATAAAACAACAACAACAAAAGTGTTGAGAAAAAAAGAGCAGAAGTAAAATAAAATAACAGTAGGGAGGCTATATACAGGGGGGTACCGGTGCAGAGTCAATGTGCAGGGGCACCGGCTAGTTGAGGTAGTTGAGGTAATATGTACATGTGGGTAGAGTTAAAGTGACCATGCATAAATAATTAACAGAGTAGCAGCAGCATAAAAATATGGGGTGGGGGTGGGGGGATAGTGCAAATAGTCCAGGTAGCCATGATTAGCTGTTCAGGAGTTTTATGGCTTGGGGGTAGAAGCTGTTGAGAAGCCTTTTGGACCTAGACTTGGCGCTCCGGTACCGCTTGCCGTGCGGTAGCAGAGAGAACAGTCTATGACTAGGGTGGCTGGAGTCTTTGACAATTTTGAGGGCCTTCCTCTGACACCGCCTGGTATAGAGGTCCTGGATGGCAGGAAGCTTGGCCCCAGTGATGTACTGGGCCGTACGCACTACCCTCTGTAGTGCCTTGGGGTCGGAGGCCGAGCAGTTGCCATACCAGGCGGTGATGCAACCAGTCAGGATGCTCTCGATGGTGCAGCTGTATAACGTTTTGAGGATCTGAGGACCCATGCCAAATCTTTTCAGTCTCCTGAGGGGGAATAGGCTTTGTCGCGCCCTCTTCACGACTGTCTTGGTGTGTTTGGACCATGATAGTTTGTTGGTGATGTGGACACCAAGGAACTTGAAGCTCTCAACCTGTTCCACTACAGCCCCGTCGATGAGAATGGGGACGTGCTCAGTCCTCATTTTTTTCCTGTAGTCCACAATCATCTCCTTTGTCTTGGTCACGTTGAGGGAGAGGTTGTTATCCTGGCACCACACGGCCAGGTCTCTGACCTCCTCCCTATAGGCTGTCTCATCGTTGTCGATGATCAGGCCTACCACTGTTGTGTCGTCTGCAAACTTAATGATGGTGTTGGAGTCGTGCCTGGCCATGCAGTCATGGGTGAACAGGCAGTACAGAAGGGGACTGAGCACACACCCCTGAGGGGCCCCCGTGTTGAGGATCAGCGTGGCAGATGTGTTGTTACCTACCCTTACCACCTGGGGGCGGCCCGTCAGGAAGTCCAGGATCCAGTTGCAGAGGGAGGTGTTTAGTCCCAGGATCCTTAGCTTAGTGATGAGCTTTGAGGGCACTATGGTGTTGAATAACAATGACATGGGTACATGTAGTGGTTCCAGAAAATAATATATATTTACAAAATGACCAAGTGGGAAGTCAAGACCAATCAAAGTAAAATGACAATATTAATGTAAGAAATGGTCTGATGTCAAACGCTTGGTTCAGACCTCTAGTAGACATGGTGCACAAACGGTGAATCCAACAAAAATTCTCATCTCAATAATAGACTATCAGTATCTCCGCCCCTCCAGGGAGTCTTAACATGTTCGACGCCAATGTATCTCAGAGAGCCATGAAATGCCACAGGGTTTCTCTGGTCAAGGGTCCTGATATATCACTTAATGGCCTTGCCCGTAATAGGGTGATTGAACATTGTGCATTTGTTCGTGAAGTTACACTGGGTACATCCGCCACATCTATAGTTACCGTCTGGAACATTGTCTAGAAAGGTACAGCGTGTCACTGGTGGAAGATCGGACCTCACCACCATTTGACTGATGTTGGGGGGGGCGTGTCTGAAGACTACCCGCAGGGGGATTCTTTTTCTCTTTCTCTCTTCAAATGTATTTTCTAGATTTGGATCAGTGCTCAAGATGTACCAGTGTTTTTTAATGATGTGATCGAACTGTTTACCAAATGGGGAGTACTGAAGGAACATTGTTAAAAATGTCAAGAAAACGTATTTCTTGCGCATCAAAGGTGAGGGTGAATTTCAAATGTTCACTGTTTGTATTGATGAAGAAGTGGAATCGATGAAGTTCCTCTACCGTGCCCTGAAATAGAATGAATACGTCATCAATTAAGCTTTTCCAGAGTCTAATATAGCGCAAGAACGGATTATTAGGGCCGAAAAAATCACATTCTTCAAAAAAACTAACAGTGTATGTTTTACACGGAACAACAATATAAACGCAACATGCAACAATTTCAAAGTTTTTACTGAATTACAGTTCATATAACGAAATCAGTCAATTTAAATAAATTCATTAGGCCCTAATCTATTGATTTTCACGTGACTGGGAATACAGATATGCATCTGTTGGTCACAGATACCTTTTTAAAAAAGGTAGGGGCGTGGATCAGTATCTGGTGTGACCACTATTTGCCTCATGCAGCGTGACACATCTCCTTCACATAGAGTTGATCAGGCTTTTGATTCTGGCCTGTGGAATGTTGTCCCACTCCTCTTCAATGGCTGTGCAAAGTTGCTGGATATTGGCGGTAACTGGAACACGCTGTCATATATGTCGATCCAGAGCATCCCAAACATGGTCAATGGGTGACATGTCTGGTGAGTATGCAGGCCATGGAAGGTCTGGGACATTTTCAGCTTCCAGGAATTGTGTACAGATCCTTGACATGGGGCCGTGCATTATCATGCTGAAACATGAGGTGATGGAGGTGGATGAATGGCTCGACAATGGGCCTCAGGATCTCATCACGGTATCTCTGTGCAATCAAATTGCCATCGATAAAATGCAATTGTGTTCGTTGTCCGTAGCTTATGCCTGCCCATACCATAACCCCACCAACACCATGGGGCACTCTGTTCACAACATTGACATCAGCAAACCGCTCACCCACATGACGCCATTCACGCTGTCTGCCATCTGCCCGGCACAGTTGAAACCGGGATTAATCCATGAAGAGCACACTTCTCCAGCATGCCAGTGGCCATCGAAGGTTAGCATTTGCCCACTGAAGTCGGTTAAGACGCCAAACTACAGTCAGGTCAAGACTCTGGTGAGGATGACGAGCACGTAGAAGAGCTTCCCTGAGACGGTTTCTGACAGTTTGTGCAGAAATACTTCGGTTGTGCAAACCCACAGTTCCATCAGCTGTGCGGGTGGCTGGTCTCAGACGATCCCTCAGGTGAAGAAGCCGGATGTGGAGGTCCTGGGCTGGCGTGGTTACAAGTGTTCTGTTGTTGTGCGGCCAGCTGGACGTACTGCCAAATTCTCTAAAACGATGTTGGAGGAGGCTTATGGTAGAGAAATGAACATTACATTCTCTGGCAACAGCTTTGGTGGACATTCCTGCAGTCAGCATTCCAATTGCACGCTCCCTTGAAACTTGAGACATCTGTGCCATTGTGTTGTGTGACAAAACTGCACATTTTAGTGTGGCCTTTTGTTGTCCCCCAGCACAAGGTGCACCTGTGTAATGATCATGCTGTTTAATCAGCTTCTTGATATGCCACACCTGTCAGGTGGATGGATTATCTTGGCAAAGGTGAAATTCTCACTAACAGGGATGTAAACACATTTGTGCACAAAAATGTGAGAGAAATAAGCTTTTTGTGTGTATGGAACATTTCTGGGATCCTTTATTTCATCTCATGAAACATGGGACCAACACTTTACATGTTGAGTTCATATTTTTTTGTTCTGTATAGCTATGTTCTCTTTCTATATGTATCAGTCAACTGTGGTGTATAGCTATGTTCTTCTTTTCTACTACAAAGGTAGCCTGAATACCCTTGAGAGTCCAGACCCCCTGTGTTGTGTAGTTTAGTGACGGGGTGAAGGGGGAGGGTGAAGGGGGACTGTGTCTTAGCGGGGCTCAGTGAGGTGACTGGGTAAAGGGGGATGGTGAAGGAGGGGGAGAGGGGGGAGAGAGGGAGAGGGGGGGAGGGGGAGAGGGGGAGAGCAGTGGCAAGGCGGCTCAGACAGTTAGCCTCTCTCTCAGCACCCCACCGAGCCATGGTTAAGTGCCTTGGTTCACCAACGGTGATTAGATCTATCTGCTGTGTAAATGACTTCACAGCTTCACACCACGTCCTCTGCGCCATGTTTTGTTGTTGTTTAATTGCCTAAGCTCTGTCAAGCCCCCCCCCCCCCACACAAGTGTTCGAAAGGTACAGTTTATTGAGGTTAATGCGTCCTCGTTAGAGATTTACTGATGACTTTCCCTTTTTGCACTTGCATGAACTTCCTATCAGATGAAAATTGTCATGTTTTCTCTGATCTTTAATATAAAACTTCATGCTATTAAGCGAGCATTAATTAGAGCTCTTGAGAGTAAGAGATGATAGCATATATGATCATTAAACTATAGGGCCTAAAGCTGCCTGGATCCAATCTTGAGTCTTGAGACCATAATTTGGCACTTGAGATCCATGATTCTAATGAACCATTGATTCAGGCCAGTCCTAACCTAATCAGAGAATCAACAAATATATCCAGATTACTTGTTATGAATACTTTCGATGCGTTGCTTTTCCATTCCATATTTAAGCCACCTATGTATTAAGACCAATTGCCTGGTAATAGATTCACATTTTAGCTCACCAAGGGTTGAAATTGAAGTGTGTTGATGTTCAAGTGTGTTGTTGTTCAGGTGTGTTGTTGTTCAGGTGTGTTGTTACTGGTTTCAATCAGCATCCCTTGTTTGGTGGTCTATAATATTTTCAAATCAAATCAAATGTTATTTGTCACATACCCGTGTTTAGCAGATGTTATTGCGGGTGTAGCGAAATGCTTGTGCTTCTAGCTCCGACAGTGCAGTAATATCTAACAATTTCACAACATATACCAAATACACACAAACCTAGTAAGGAATGGGATTTAAGAATATATACATATATGGACAAGCAATGACAGAGTGGCATGGACTAAGATACAGTAGAATATTATAGAATAGAATGCAGTATATACATATGAGATGAGTAGTGCAAGATATGTAAACATCATTAAAGTGACTAGTGTTCCATTTCTTAAAGTGGCCAGTGATTTCAATAGGCAGCAGCAGCCTCTAATGTGCTAGTGATGGCTATTTAACAGTCTGATGGCCTTGAGATAGAAGCTGTTTTTCATTCTCTCGGTCCCAGCTTTGATGCACCTGTACTGACCTCGCCTTCTGGATGATAGCGGAGGTGAACAGGGAGTGTCTCGGGTGGTTGATATCCTTGATGATCTTTTTGGCCTTCCTGTGACATCGGGTGCTGTAGGTGTCTCGGAGGGCGGGTAGTTTGCCCCCGGTAGTGCGTTCGGCAGACCGCTCCACCCTCACAGCTCATCAGCTCATCTGAACGCTTGACACACACACACATACACACCATTACACCTCTCTGGGTCTGTTATGGACTGTGATGTCACCGTAAAGCGGCGAGGTCCATGTTGAGACTGACCTGAGTGGGTTCTCTCCCCATTAATGACAATATTATTGTGTAGCAATTTGAGCCACTTTGCGTCCTGAACTGATTGAGGGACATAGACCCATTAAGCCTCCTGAACTGATTGAGGGACATAGACCCACTAAGCCTCCTGAACTGATTGAGGGACATAGACCCACTAAGCCTCCTGAACTGATTGAGGGACATAGACACACTAAGCCTCCTGAACTGATTGAGGGACATAGACCCACTAAGCCTGCTGAACTGATTGAGGGACATAGACCCATTAAGCCTCCTGAACTGATTGAGGGACATAGACCCATTAAGCCTCCTGAACTGATTGAGGGACATAGACCCATTGAGCCTCCTGAACTGATTGAGGGACATAGACCCACTAAGCCTCCTGAACTGATTGAGAGACATAGACCCACTAAGCCTCCTGAACTGATTGAGGGACATAGACCCACTAAACCTCCTGAACTGATTGAGGGACATTGACCCATTAAGCCTCCTGAACTGATTGAGGGACATAGAACCACTAAGCCTCCTGAACTGACTGAGGGACATAGACCCACTAAGCCTCCTGAACTGATTGAGGGACATAGACCCACTAAACCTCCTGAACTGATTGAGGGACATAGACCCACTAAGCCTCCTGATCTGATTGAGGGACATAGACCCACTAAGCCTCCTGAACTGATTGAGGGACATAGACCCACTAAGCCTCCTGAACTGATTGAGGGACATAGACCCACTAAGCCTCCTGAACTGATTGAGGGACATAGACCCACTAAGCCTCCTTAAATGATTGAGGGACATAGACCCATTAAGCCTCCTGAACTGATTGAGGGACATAGACCCATTAAGCCTCCTGAACTGATTGAGGGACATAGACCCACTAAGCCTCCTGAACTGATTGAGGGACATAGACCCATTAAGCCTCCTGAACTGATTGAGGGACATATACCCACTAAGCCTCCTGAACTGATTGAGAGACATAGACCCACTAAGCCTCCTGAACTGATTGAGGGACATAGACCCACTAAGCCTCCTGAACTGATTGAGGGACATTGACCCATTAAGCCTCCTGAACTGATTGAGGGACATAGACCCACTAAGCCTCCTGAACTGACTGAGGGACATAGACCCACTAAGCCTCCTGAACTGATTGAGGGACATAGACCCACTAAGCCTCCTGAACTGATTGAGGGACATAGACCCACTAAGCCTCCTGAACTGATTGAGGGACATAGACCCACTAAGCCTCCTGAACTGATTGAGAGACATATACCCACTAAGCCTCCTGAACTGATTGAGGGGCATAGACCCACTAAGCCTCCTGAACTGATTGAGGGACATAGACCCACTAAGCCTCCTGAACTGTTGAGGGACATAGACCCACTAAGCCTCCTGAACTGATTGAGAGACATTGACCCATTAAGCCTCCTGAACTGATTGAGAGACATAGACCCACTAAGCCTCCTGAACTGATTAAGGGACATAGACCCACTAAGCCTCCTGAACTGATTGAGGGACATAGACCCACTAAGCCTCCTGAACTGATTGAGGGACATAGACCCACTAAGCCTCCTGAACTGACTGAGGGACATAGACCCACTAAGCCTCCTGAACTGATTGAGGGACATAGACCCACTAAGCCTCCTGAACTGATTGAGGGACATAGACCCACTAAGCCTCCTGAACTGATTGAGGGACATAGACCCACTAAGCCTCCTGAACTGATTGAGAGACATATACCCACTAATCCTCCTGAACTGATTGAGGGGCATAGACCCACTAAGCCTCCTGAACTGATTGAGGGACATAGACCCACTAAGCCTCCTGAACTGTTGAGGGACATAGACCCACTAAGCCTCCTGAACTGATTGAGAGACATTGACCCATTAAGCCTCCTGAACTGATTGAGAGACATAGACCCACTAAGCCTCCTGAACTGATTAAGGGACATAGACCCACTAAGCCTCCTGAACTGATTGAGGGACATAGACCCACTAAGCCTCCTGAACTGATTGAGGGACATAGACCCACTAAGCCTCCTGAACTGATTGAGGGACATAGACCCATTAAGCCTCCTGAACTGATTGAGGGACATAGACCCACTAAGACTCCTGAACTGATTGAGGGACATAGACCCACTAAGCCTCCTGAACTGACTGAGGGACATAGACCCACTAAGCCTCCTGAACTGATTGAGGGACATATACCCATTAAGCCTCCTGAACTGATTGAGGGACATAGACCCATTAAGCCTCCTGAACTGATTGAGGGACATAGACCCACAAAGCCTCCTGAACTGATTGAGGGACATAGACCCACTAAGCCTCCTGAACTGATTGAGGGACATTGACCCACTAAGCCTCCTGAACTGATTGAGGGACATAGACCCACTAAGCCTCCTGAACTGATTGAGGGACATAGACCCACTAAGCCTCCTGAACTGATTGAGGGACATAGACCCACTAAGCCTCCTGAACTGATTGAGAGACATTGACCCATTAAGCCTCCTGAACTGATTGAGGGACATAGACCCACTAAGCCTCCTGAACTGATTGAGGGACATAGACCCATTAAGCCTCCTGAACTGATTGAGGGACATAGACCCACTAAGCCTCCTGAACTGATTGAGGGACATAGACCCATTAAGCCTCCTGAACTGATTGAGGGACATAGACCCACTAAGACTCCTGAACTGATTGAGGGACATAGACCCACTAAGCCTCCTGAACTGACTGAGGGACATAGACCCACTAAGCCTCCTGAACTGATTGAGGGACATATACCCATTAAGCCTCCTGAACTGATTGAGGGACATAGACCCATTAAGCCTCCTGAACTGATTGAGGGACATAGACCCACAAAGCCTCCTGAACTGATTGAGGGACATAGACCCACTAAGCCTCCTGAACTGATTGAGGGACATTGACCCACTAAGCCTCCTGAACTGATTGAGGGACATAGACCCACTAAGCCTCCTGAACTGATTGAGGGACATAGACCCACTAAGCCTCCTGAACTGATTGAGGGACATAGACCCACTAAGCCTCCTGAACTGATTGAGAGACATTGACCCATTAAGCCTCCTGAACTGATTGAGGGACATAGACCCACTAAGCCTCCTGAACTGATTGAGGGACATAGACCCATTAAGCCTCCTGAACTGATTGAGGGACATAGACCCACTAAGCCTCCTGAACTGATTGAGGGACATATACCCACTAAGCCTCCTGAACTGACTGAGGGACATAGACCCACTAAGCCTCCTGAACTGACTGAGGGACATAGACCCACTAAGCCTCCTGAACTGATTGAGGGACATTGACCCACTAAGCCTCCTGAACTGACTGAGGGGCATAGACCCACTAAGCCTCCTGAACTGATTGAGGGACATAGACCCACTAAGCCTCCTGAAATGATTGAGGGACATAGACCCACTAAGCCTCCTGAACTGACTGAGGGACATAGACCCATTAAGCCTCCTGAACTGATTGAGGGACATAGACCCACTAAGCCTCCTGAACTGACTGAGGGACATAGACCCACTAAGCCTCCTGAACTGATTGAGGGACATAGACCCACTAAGCCTCCTGAACTGATTGAGGGACATATACCCACTAAGCCTCCTGAACTGATTGAGGGACATAGACCGACTAAGCCTCCTGAACTGATTGAGGGACATAGACCCACTAGGCCTCCTGAACTGATTGAGGGACATAGACCCACTAAGCCTCCTGAACTGATTGAGGGACATAGACCCACTAAGCTTCCTGAACTGACTGAGGGACATAGACCCACTAAGCCTCCTGAACTGATTGAGGGACATAGACCCACTAAGCCTCCTGAACTGATTGAGGGACATAGACCCACTAAGCCTCCTGAACTGATTGAGGGACATAGACCCACTAGGCCTCCTGAACTGATTGAGGGACATAGACCCACTAAGCCTCCTGAACTGATTGAGGGACATAGACCCACTAAGCCTCCTGAACTGACTGAGGGACATAGACCCACTAAGCCTCCTGAACTGATTGAGGGACATAGACCCACTAAGCCTCCTGAACTGATTGAGAGACATTGACCCATTAAGCCTCCTGAACTGATTGAGAGACATAGACCCACTAAGCCTCCTGAACTGATTGAGGGACATAGACCCACTAAGCCTCCTGAACTGATTGTGAGACATAGACCCACTAAGCCTCCTGAACTGATTGAGGGACATAGACCCACTAAGCCTCCTGAACTGATTGAGAGACATTGACCCATTAAGCCTCCTGAACTGATTGAGAGACATAGACCCACTAAGCCTCCTGAACTGATTAAGGGACATAGACCCACTAAGCCTCCTGAACTGATTGAGGGACATAGACCCACTAAGCCTCCTGAACTGATTGAGGGACATAGACCCACTAAGCCTCCTGAACAGATTTAGGGACATAGAACCACTAAGCGTCTTCAGTTCAGATATGAGCCAATGGACAGATGACGCGGTAGTTTAAAAGCAGAGGGCTGAACCTGAACAGAAGGGGTGAGTCCGAAATGGCTCCCTATTCACTATATGGGAACCCATAGGACTCTGGTCAAAAGTAGTGCACTGTATAGAAAAATAGGGTGCCATTTTAAAAACAGCATGCATGGTTATCAATGAAAGATAATCTCAGGGTTCAACTGTAGCTGTTTGAAGTCTAATCTCATACCTGTGTGAAAATGCAACCATTTCATTACTTTTCTGAAAATAAAATCATGAGAAGCCACTATTCTCCACTGGATATTTAGGCTATCATTTTATATATTTTTGTGACGGCGTGATTTCACCTTTGAGGAGGATCTATCCAGAGGCTTCATTCTGCTAGTGGTTTTCATGTCAGCACTAAGAATGAGTTATAGTGTAAATGGATTCAAAGCGTGTTACTTTCTTCTTCTCTAGGATGTTTGAACAGGAGACCTTTGGGGAATCGGAGGTTTAATACATCTCTTTATCCAACAGAGCTTTGAATGTACAAGTTTTCCATATATATCCTAAGCATTAAAGTGGCAATCCGCAATTGAAAAAAAATAACAAAGTGTTTTCCCCACCACTGTTTTGGTAATAATCTCAGGGATGGGGCTGGAGAAATGTATTGTAACCACTCTCAAATTCATTGGCAGAGCTATGGGATGCAAGGACTGACCATCCATGATATCAAATTGATAGTTTAAA
Organism: Coregonus lavaretus; assembly: GCF_964263955.1. Classification (NCBI taxonomy): domain Eukaryota; kingdom Metazoa; phylum Chordata; class Actinopteri; order Salmoniformes; family Salmonidae; genus Coregonus; species Coregonus lavaretus. Next base: position 334,553 of record NW_028161472.1, on the reverse strand, counting down.
CCATGTTCACGTTTACTGTGTTTACAAACATTAGAGTAAAACAAGCTCATATTTTGGAGTTCTGGTGGGGTACGACAGTTGAACTAAGGTCATGGGGCATTTATAGGTTATATTCTTCAAGAATCAATGGGTACGTATAATTATTTCTTAGTCCAAATATAGATGTAGCAACAGCAGACTGCCCCTTTTGAAGAAATTAGATTTGAAAAATGATCTGCCCCCCCAGTGAAACTACCCTCATCTCTGTGTTGCTGTAAATCAATATTTAATACCAATATAGAAAGATAAAATGAGGGTCCAGGTGAAACAGCTGAATGGGCTATTCAAGGAGCGTTATATATCAAAGGGCACCCGCGCCACCACAAACATCCAACGCTACAAATCAAGATGACATGAATAATGTGTCTGTTATTAAATTTTAGGGGTAAATAATACGCCCCCATAGAGTCGTCTGTTTCTATCTATCGTGGAATTAAGTATCTGGTATAGCTTAGAATAACGTTGTCTCACCCCCGGTCCGGCCACGCCAAGCGCGGACATGCATAACGTTGTCTCACCCCCCGGTCCGGCCACGCCAAGCGCGGACATGCATAACGTTGTCTCACCCCCAGGTCCGGCCACGCCAAGCGCGGACATGCATAATGTTGTCTCACCCCCCGGTCAGGCCACGCCAAGCGCGGACATGCATAATGTTGTCTCACCCCCCGATCCGGCCACGCCAAGCGCGGACATGCACATAGAAGCAGCACTCTTCCGTGCGATGCATCTCAAATTAATGGGCATAAAAAATAATAACATTGTGGTTAATTAATTTGGAAGATGAGGAAGACAGGGAATATGTTGTCAACAGTGTGTATAAGGTATTCTATAGGGAAATCACTGCCATATAGTATAAGGTATTCTATAGGAAATCACTGCCATATAGTATAAGGTATTCTATAGGAAATCACTGCCATATAGTATAAGGTATTCTATGGGGAAATCACTGCCATATAGTATAAGGTATTCTATAGGGAAATCACTGCCATATAGTATAAGGTATTCTATGGGGAAATCACTGCCATATAGTATAAGGTATTCTATGGGGAAATCACTGCACATACATGTGTTTTCCTCGTAACCTTTCCAACACTGAAATGCAGTAGCCCTAAAGGTCCTCCTGGTCTGATCTGAATATGGAACACTTGGCCTTTTCCAACCTACTGGTTATTATCTACTTGTAAGGATATATTTTCAACCAGTTTTGCTGAGTTGAGATATAATTAGATTCCCTCCTTGACACTGAGTTGAGATGGAATTAGATTCCCTCCCTGACAGAGAGTTGATTCCCTTCCTGACAGAGAGTTGATTCCCTCCCTGACAGAGAGTTGATTCCCTCCCTGACATAGAGTTGATTCCCTCCCTGACAAAAAGTTTATTCTCTCCCTGACAGAGTTGATTCCCTCCTTGACAAAAAGTTTATTCTCTCCCTGACAGAGCTGATTCCCTCCCTGACAGAGAGTTGATTCCCTCCCTGACAGAGAGTTGATTCCCTCCCTGACAGAGGAGTTGATTCCCTCCCTGACAGAGAGTTGATTCCCTCCCTGACAGAGAGTTGATTCCCTCCCTGACAGAGGAGTTGTTGTTTCTTCCAGGACTATGCGGAGAAGGAGAGGTCGACGACCATGGCCAAAGCCTTGGAGGACCTGAAGGCCAACTTCTACTGTGGTCTGTGTGACAAGCAGTACCGCAAGCACCAGGAGTTTGACAACCACATCAACTCTTATGACCACGCTCACAAACAGGTAATGGACCTGTGGACACACACGCACGCACGCACGCTCGCACGCGCGCACACACACACACACACACACACACACACACAAACACACACACACACACACACACACTTGTACCGCATTGTATTCAACCTTAAGATTGTTTAAGTGTTTGTTAATCTTTTGCACACAAAATAGAAGTGTTTATTGCATAGACAAATGAGAAAACATTGTGTGACTAAGCCACATTTGATCAAAATATATGACATCGTAGGTAGCAATGCCACAAGACAAACAATTGCACTAACACTTTATGAAGGGTCCAGTAGCATTTGCATCAATTTCAACTCTGAGGTCAATGAATCATATGGGGACAGGCCAATTTGAGTGTTGTTGTTGTTATTGTTGTTGTTGTAGTTGTTGTTGGCCTCCTACTGAGCCAGAGGTAAATCTTATTCTAGACTCGATGTGGTAGAATTGTACACTGATGAACAGTGAATCGTCTGAATCGACGATTACAACCCTTCCCTTTCTACTTATTCTATGTAGTCTGAAAAATGTACCTCTTCCACTGTGTACAAGAGGAGACATTTCATTTGCACTAGATAAAGCTTCCTCGGTGTCCACATCACTAAGGACCTATCATGGTCCAAACACACCAACACCCTCTAAGGAGGCTGAAAAGATTTGCCGTAGGTCCTCAGATCCTCAAAAAGTTCCACAGCTGCACCATTGAGAGCACCTTGACTGGCTGCATCACCGCCTGGTATGGAAACTGCTCGGCATCCGACCGCAAGGCGCTACAGTGGTAGTGCGTACGACCCAGTACATCACTGGGGCCGAGCTTCCTGCCATCAGGGACCTCTACACCAGGATGTGTCAGAGCAAGGCCCCAAAAATTGTCAAGGACTCCAGCCACCCAAGTCATAGACTGTTCTCTATGCTACCGCACGGCAAGCGGTACTGGAGTGCCAAGTCTCGGACCAAAATGATCCTGAACATCTTCTACCCCCAAGCCATAAGACTGCTGAACAGTTAATCAAATGGCTACACGGACTATTTACATTGACCCCTGTTTATTACCTATCCTGATTGCCTGGTCACTTTTACGCCTACCCACAGTACATCATGAGTCCATACAGCTTATTATGTGAATTGTTAAGCACATTTTTACCCCTGAATGTATTTAGGCTTGCCAGAATAAAGTGGTTGAATACCTATTGTCACGTTCGTTGAAGGACGGGTCAGACCAAGGCGCAGCGTGATATGCATACATGTTTATTTACAACGAATAAACACACGACAAAACAACAAACCAAACGAAACGTGAAGTCCAAAGGCTGAACACAAAACTAGCCTAAAGACGGAACAAGATCCCACAACTAACGAGTGCCAATAGGCTGCCTAAGTATGATCCCCAATCAGAGACAACGAGCGACAGCTGCCTCTGATTGGGAACCACCCCGGCCAACATAGATCTACACATACTAGATCATACACATAGATATACACAACATAGAATATTCACACCCTGACTCAACATATAAGAGTCCCCTGAGTCAGGGCGTGACAGTAACCCCCCCCCCAAAGGTGCGGACTCCGACCGCACAACCTTTACATAACAGGGTAGGGGCCGGGTGGGCATTCCGCCTCAGAGGCGGATCCGGCTCCGGGCGTGACGACCACATACTCTCCGCCTCCCTGTTGCGCCCCTGGTCTGGTCTGGACCTCGGCGCGCTGCTTCCCCTCTCCTTCCTCCCACGAAGTACCAAGCCCTGTCTGGACCCTGGTGTGGGAGACCCGGAACCTGGAGAGGGGCTGACGTCTGGGTCTGGACTGGAGCCGCTGACCGGAGCTGGACTGGGCACCGGTGGAGCGGACTATTCTGGCTCCGGACTGGAGCCGCTGACCGGAGCTGGATCGGGCACCAGTGGAGTGGACTGCTCTGGCTCCGGAGTACAGCTGCTGACCGGAGCTGGACTAGGCACCGGTGGAGCGGACTGCTCTGGCTCCGGAGTGGAGCCGCTGGAACAGGCACGGGACGTGCCGGACTGGACACACGCACCACTGGTCTGGTGCGAGGAGCAGGCACGGGCCGAACCGGACTAGGAACACGCACCACTGGCTTGGTGCTAGGAGCAGGAACAGGCCGGGCCGGACTGGCGACACGCACCACTGGCTTGGTGCGAGGAGCAGGATCGGGCCGGGCCGGACTGGGAACACGCACCACTGGCTTGGTGCGAGGAGCAGGAACAGGCCGGGCCAGACTGGGCACACGTACCACTGGCTTGGTGCGAGGAGCAGGAACGGGCCGGGCCGGACTGGTGACATGCACCACTGACTTGGTGCGAGGAGCAGGAACAGGCAGGGCCGGACTGGGAACACGCATCACTGGTCTGGTGCGAGGAGCAGGAACGGGTCGGGCCGGACTGAGAACATGCACCACTGGTCTGGTGCGAGGAGCAGGAACGGGCCGGGCCGGACTGGGAACATGCACCACTGGCTTGGTGCGGGGAGCAGGTACGGGGCGTACCGGACTGGCGACACGCACCACTGGCTTGGTGCGAGGAGCAGGAACAGGCCGGGCCGGACTGTGGAGGTGGAGTGGAGGTCTGGAGCGGAGAGCTGGCACCACCCGTCCTGGCTGGCTGCCCACTTTCGCACGACACGTGCGGGGCGCTGACACAGAACGCACTGGGCTGTGCATGCGCACTGGCAATACAGTGCGTTTCTCCGCATACCTGGGTTCCTTTATTAACCCCCGCTCCTTATGCTGCCTAACCAGCTCCTCTCTCTGTGCCTCTACTTCCTCCTTCTCCCTACGAGCCTCCTGCAGTGCCTCCTCTTGAATGGATCTCTCCCGCTCTATTCTTGCTATCAGCCCCCGTAATGTGGTGGCCTCCTCTCTTACCCTGCAGATCCGATCCTTCTCTCTCTCTCTCTCTCGGCACTCCTCCTCCAGTGAGGACTCCTCCGGGAGCCCCCACGAGTTAGGGAACAGAAACTGATCGTCGTCGTCATTCTCCGACTCCTCAGTATAGAACTGTTCCCACTCTTCTTCCCATGGTCGTAGGGAATTAATCTGGAAACCCACCGGGTGCAGTGGTCGGGGTTCTTCTCTCTCGCTCCCCGACCACCCCTTTAGCCCCCCACATTTTTTTTATTGGGGCTGCTTCTCGGGCTTCCTCCTCGGCTGGCTTCTGTGTTGCCGTTGCTCCTCTCCTGCCTGGGCGAAGAAGAGTCCTTTTCCCGCAAATATCTCCTCCCACGACCACATCTTCCCCACCTGTGTCCAGGGTGTTCGGTCCACCTGGGCACGCTGCTTGGTCCGTGTTTGGTGGGATCTTCTGTCACGTTCGTTTAAGGACGGGTCAGACCAAGGCGCAGCGTGATATGCATACATGTTTATTTTCAAAGAATAAACACACGACAAAACAACAAACCAAACGAAACGTGAAGTCCAAAGGCTGAACACAAAACTAGCCTAAACACGGAACAAGATCCCACAACTAACGAGTGCCAATAGGCTGCCTAAGTATGATCCCCAATCAGAGACAACGAGCGACAGCTGCCTCTGATTGGGAACCACACCAGCCTACATAGATCTACACATACTAGATCATACACATAGATATACACAACATAGAAAACCACACCCTGACTCAACATATAAGAGTCCCCTGAGGCAGGGTGTGACACCTATTGACTCAAGAAATAACAGCTTTTCATTTTTAATTAATTTGTAGAAATTTTGAAAAACATAATTCCACTTTGTCATTATGGGGTATTGCGTGTAGGCCAGTGACCCAAAAAATCTAAATGTAATCCATTTAAAATTCAGGCTGTAACACAACAACATGTGGAAAGAGTAAAATAGTGTTAAAACTTTCTGAAGGCCCTGTACATGTACATATTACCTCAATCACCTCCACTACCTCTTACCCCTGCCCATTGACTCAGTACCGGTACTCCTTGTATATAGTCTCATTACTACCTGGTACCCCTGCCCATTGACTCAGTACCGGTACTCCTTGTATATAGCCTCATTACTACCTGGTACCCCTGCACATTGACTCAGTACTGGTACTCCTTGTATATAGTCTCATTACTACCTGGTACCCCTGCACATTGACTCAGTACCGGTACTCCTTGTATATAGCCTCATCACTACCTCGTACCCCTGCCCATTGACTCAGTACCGGTACTCCTTGTATATAGCCTCATCACTACCTCTTACCCCTGCCCATTGACTCAGTACCGGTACTCCTTGTATATAGCCTCATCACTACCTCGTACCCCTGCACATTGACTCAGTACTGGTACTCCTTGTATATAGCCTCATCACTACCTTGTACCCCTGCACATTGACTCAGTACCGGTACTCCTTGTATATAGCCTCATCACTACCTCTTACCCCTGCCCATTGACTCAGTACCGGTACTCCTTGTATATAGCCTCATCACTACCTCGTACCCCTGCACATTGACTCAGTACTGGTACTCCTTGTATATAGCCTCATCACTACCTCGTACCCCTGCACATTGACTCAGTACCGGTACTCCTTGTATATAGCCTCATTATTTTATTATGTTACTATTTCCTTTTTTTTATTTCTATGTTTTCTATTTAGCTAATTTTCACAAACAAAATATACTTTTTAACTCTGGATTGTTGGGAAAGGGCTCATAAGTAAGCATTTCACGGTGAAGTATTGTATTCGACACATGTGACAAATACATTTTGATTTGTTTTGATTGATCTGATTATATTGTTATACATTTAGCAATACACCGTTGCAGTCTCTGCAATACATTTGACAGAAAACCACTAAATAGACTGAAAAACTCAAACATGTCAGTTCTGTTTCAGTTATTTATTTGTAGATGACAGTGAGTGGTTTTCAATACAGGACACTGAATTGGACACTGTAACCTAAAAGGAAATTAAAATCAACTCTAACTTTCAAATAGCGAGTTGAAGCTTTAATTCCAGCATTTATCCTGCTCCTTGATATGTGTGACCCCGGTGCTGTTGACTCCCACGGCACCTGAAAGCTCACTGGGTCGGCGGTGCAGTTGACTCGCACGGCACCTGAAAGCTCACTGGGTCGGCGGTGCAGTTGACTCGCACGGCACCTGAAAGCTCACTGGGTCGGCGGTGCAGTTGACTCGCACGGCACCTGAAAGCTCACTGGGTCGGCGGTGCAGTTGACTCGCACGGCACCTGAAAGCTCACTGGGTCGGCGGTGCAGTTGACTCCCACGGCACCTGAAAGCTCAAAGTCTACTGGGTCGGCGGTGCTGTCAATACCATGGGCTCAGTCAACTATTGACGGCAGGCATCTACAAACCTTCCCCCGTGACCCCACTATCGAACGCAGCCAGGGTGAGAGAAATGAATGCAGGGATCGCCGGGACTAGGATCACGGAAGAGGAAGTCTCAGCTAGATACAGATACAACCCCCCCCCCACATGCACAACACACACAGGAAAGTGTGCTCACACAGACACACACACACACACACACACACACACACACACACACACACCCTCCGCTAGACTGTTACATTGGGTCCCTCGACCGGTTACCACACAGCCAGCATATCAGCGACCACATTTAGATTTCTGGGTACAGACACATCTATCACACTGTTAGGAACCCTGGTCTCCCTCATGGTAAATCCCAGAGTTTTGTGGAGACTGAAATGTTGTAGAGAACACAGAAAACACTGTTCTGTTGTTCAGTTGTTCGGCATCCAACCAAACGCCAGAGAGATGGATGAGGAGGCAAAACCAGAAACCAGAACACCTATCGAGTGGAGAGGCAGGGAATAGCCAGAATAATGCTAAAGTGGTGGTGCTAGGGGAAACAGAACACCCATCGAGAGCAGGGAATAATACTACTGTGGTGGTGCTAGTGGAAAAAGAACACCCATCGAGAGCAGGGAATAGCCAGACCAGAATAATATTACTGTGGTGGTGCTAGGGGAAAAGAACACCCCATCGAGAGCAGGGAATAGCCAGACCAGAAAAATATTACTGTGGTGGTGGTAGGGGAAACAAAACACCATCGAGAGCAGGGAATAGCCAGACCAGAATAATATTACTGTGGTGGTGGTAGGGGGAAAAAAACACCCATCGAGAGCAGGGAATAGCCAGACCAGAATAATATTACTGTGGTGGTGGTAGGGGGAAAAAAACACCCATCGAGAGCAGGGAATAGCCAGACCAGAATAATATTACTGTGGTGGTGGTAGGGGGAACAAAAGACAACAAAACAATTGCTTTCATAGCCAGTCTGAAACTATTCAAAGTAAGGATGAAAGTCATTGATCACCCCATCTCACCACCATGTCGAAACGACTTTTACAAAATTAGTTGAAATTGGTGTATTTCAGTATTACAGCTCTGAAACCCTGACAGGCTTCCCTGCAGTCTCGGGAGATGAGGAACGTGGCCTCTAAGTCAGAGGCATTACCGCTCCGTTCCGCATGATGTAACCCAAGGCATCCTAATGCAATACAGGTCACTCCTCCTGTTCCACCAATCATTCAGGACCAAGGAGCTCTTTCCACAAGCATCGCTTGTTCAATCGATGGATAGCTAGCTACAGCCCCTCCACTAAGCAGCACACTAACGCACCTGGGATTGTGATAAATATAGGAGACGCCAACCTGCCTGCTACTAGTTTGTCTACACCTGTTGATTAAACAGCATTATAAATATACATATATATATTATTTATTTATTATTTATATTATTTGTTTATATATATTATAAAATAACATTTTATTAGATTTTCAGCCAGCCAGCCAGCCAAGGAGACATGAGGCTGACGGTTAGGAGGAGAGGAGGGCTGGCTGTGGACGTATCTGCCCAAAACACATGCGCAAACACACACACACTAACACACATGCATGTACACACGCACACACACAGATCCCCCGCCCCCACACAAACCATGTATGTGTTCAACCCCATTCAGAGGGGATCAGACCAGTTACCCAAGTGTACTCCCTCTGAGACATAAAGGTCTGTTAACATGACAAAAGTAGATCTGATCTCACCGCATAACCTTCCCTGCTATGAGACCCCAGCCACTGTAAATGCGTTCCAAATAGCACCATATTCCTTATATAGTGCACTACAATTCACACCCTATGGGTCATGGTCAAATTGCAATATATAGAGAATAGTGTGCCATTTGGGTCGCAGTTGATGTAAATGCAATCACTGGAGCTTCCTCGGTAGGAGAGGTTGTGGAGGGAGCTGAACTCCGTATCTCATCTCTCAGCATGAGAGTAATGCTTGATGTTGGAGCTACACTGCTGTAACCAATGTTATATGTACCCTACTCAACTGCCACCACTACCACTACCACCACTACCACCACCACTACCACCACTACCACCACAACTACCACTACCACCACCACCACCATCACCACCACTACCACCACTACCACCACTACCACCACAACTACCACTACCACCACTACCACCATCACCACCACTACCACCACTACCACCACTACCACCACTACTACCACTACTAACACCACTACCACCACCACCACAACCACCACTACCACTACCACTACTACCACCACAAACACATCACAACCACCACTACCACCACCATTACCACCACTTCAACCACTATCTCCACCACCACCACCACTACCACCACTACCACCACTACTAGCACCAATACCACAACCACCACCACTACTACTACCACCACAAACACATCACTACCACCACTACCACCACCATTACCACTACTACCACCACCACCACGACTACCACTACTACCACCACAAACACCAACACTACCACCACTACCACCACCATTACCACCACCATTACCACCACTTCAACCACTCTAACCACCACCACCACTACCACCACTGCCACCACTACCAACACTACCACCACCACTACCACTTCCCCCACTACCACCACTACCCCCAACTTCCCCAACTACCAAACTACAACCACTACCCCCACTACCACCACTACCCCCACTACTACCACCACCACTATAACCACCACTACCACCACTACAACTACCACTACCACCACTACAACCATTAATACCACCACTACCACAACTACTACCACCATTACCACCAATACAACCACTATCACCACCACCACGACTACCACCACTACCACCACTACCTCCACTACTACCATTACAACCACCACTACCCCCACAACCACCACTACCCCCACTACCACCACAACCACCACTACCACCACTACTACCACCACTACCACTACCACCACTACTACCACCACTACCACCACTACCACCATCATTTCCACCACTATTACCACCATTACCACCACTACCACCACTACACCCATTGCCACCCCAACTACCACCACCACTACCATCACCACTACCACCACCACCACTACCACCACCACTACCACCACTACCACTACCCACATTACCACCACTACCCCCACTACACCCACTGCCCTCAATACCACCACTACCCCAACATCCCCAACAACCCCCACTACCACCACTAATACCACCACCACCACCACCATAACCACCAACACCACCACTAACACTACGACCACCACTACCACCACTACCACCACTGCCAACATTACCACCTCTACCACCACCACTACTACAACCACTTCAACCACTATCACCACCACCATCACCACCACCACTACCACCATTAACACCAATACCAACACTGCTACCACTACTACCACCACCACCACCACCACTACTACCACTACCACCACCACTACCACTACCCCCCACTACCACCACTACCACCACTTCCCCCACTACCACCAATACCCCAACTTCCCCAATTACCCCCACTACAACCACTACCCCCACTACTACCACCACCACTGTCACCATCACTACCACCACTACAACTACCACTACCACCACTACAATCATTACTACCACCACCACCACTACCACCACAACCACCACTACTACCTCCACTACCACCAGTACTACCACAATTACCACCACTACCACCATTACAACCACCACTACCCCCACTACCACCACTACTACCACCACTACCACTATCATTTCCACCACTATTGCCACCTATACCACCACTACACCCATTTCCACACCATTAACACCAATACCACCACTACGACCACCACTACCACCACTACCACCACTTCCACCAGTACACACACTACCACCACCACTACAACCATTAGCACCACTACAACAATTACCACCACCACTACGACCACCACCACCACCACTACCACTACTACACCACCACCACTACCACCACGACCACCACGACCACCACTACTACCACCACTACCACCACTACTACCACTACCACCACTACTACCACTACTACCACCACCACTAACCCCACTACTTCCACTACCAACAATACCACCACTTCCACCACCACTACCACCACTACCACCACTACCCTACCACCACCACCACCACTACCACCACTAACCCCACTACCCCCACTACCACCACTACCCCCACTACTACCACCACTACCCCCACTACACCCACTACCCCCACTACCACCACTACCCCGACTTCCCCAACTACCCCCACTACCCCCACTACCACCACTAATACCACCATCACCACCACCATAACCACCAAAACCACCACTACCACTACGACCACCACTTCCACCAGTACACACACTACAACCCCCATACCCTCACTACCATCATTACCACCACTTTCTCCACCACTACCACCACCACTACCACCACCACCACCACTACCACTACTACACCACCACCACTACCACCATGACCACCACTACCACCATTACACCCACTACCACCACCACTACCACCACCACTACAACCACTACCACCACTACTACCACCACTACCACCACCACTACAACCACTACCACCACTACTACCACTACTACCAGTACTACTACCACCACTACCACCACCACCACTACAACCACTACCACCACTACTACCACTACTCCCACTACCAACAATACCACCACTTCCACCACCACTACCACGACTACCACCACTGCCCTCACTAACACCACTACCCCGACTTCCCCAACTACCCCCACTACCCCCACTACCACCACTAATACCACCATCACCACCACCATAACCAACAAAACCACCACTACCACTACGACCACCACTACCACCACTAACACCACTTCCACCAGTACACACACTACCATCATTACCACCACTATCTCCACCACTACCACCACCACTACCACCACCACCACCACTACCACTACTACACCACCACCACCACTACCACCACTACACCACCACCACTACAACCACTACCACTGCTACTACCACTACTACCACTACTACCACCACCACCACCACCACCACTACAACCACTTCCACCACCGCTACCAACACTACACCCACTACCACCCCCACTACCCCACTACCAACACCTCCACCACTACCACTACTACCACCACTACCACCACTACCACCACTATCACCACTATCACCACTACTATCACTACCACCACTACTACCAATACTACCACCATTACTACCACCACTACCACCATTACCACCGTCACTACCACCACCACTACCACCACTACTACCACCACTACCACCACCACCACTACCAACATTACCACCTTTATACTACCACTACCACTACTACCATCATTACCACCACTACCACCACTATCACCACCACCACTACAACTACTACCACAACAACCACCATCACCATCACTACCACCACTACTACCACCACTACCACCACTTGCACCACTACCACCACCACTACCACCACTACAACAATTACTACCACTACTACCATCACCACCACCATCACTACCACCACCACAACCACCATCAACACCACTACAACCACCACTACCACCACTACTACCACCCCAAACACCATCACTACCACCACTACCACCACCATTACCACCACTTCAACCACTATCACCACCACCACCATTACCACCATTAACACCAATACCACCACTACCACCACTACTACCACCACTACCACCACTACCACCACTACTACCACCACTACCACCACTACCAACACCACTACCACCACCACCACCACCACCACCACCACTACCACTACCACTACCACTACCACTACCACTACTACCACCACAAACACATCACAACCACCACTACCACCACCATTACCACCACTTCAACCACTATCTCCACCACCACCACCACTAACACCACTACAAGCACCAATACCACCACCACCACCATCACTACTACTACTACCACCACAAACACATCACTACCACCACTACCACCACCATTACCACTACTACCACCACAAACACCATCACTACAACCACTACCACCACCATTACCACCACATCAACCACTCTAACCACCACCACCACCACTTCCACCACTGCCACCACTACCACAACTATCACCACCACTACCACTACCACCACTACCACCACCATTACCACCACATCAACCACTCTAACCACCATCACCACCACTACCACTACTACCACCACTACCACCACTACCCCCACTACCACCACCACTACCCCCACTACCACCACTGCCACCACTACCACCACCACTTCCACCACTACCACCACTGCCACCACTACCACCACCACTTCCACCACTACCACCACTACCACCACTACCACCACCACTGTGTGACAGTGCATGGTGATAACTTATTAAATTAAATTAATCAGAATAAAATGAATTGTATTTGTCACATCCACAGAATACAACAGGTTTAGACTTTACCGTGAAATGCTTACTTATGAGCCCTTTCCCAACAATGCAGAGTTAAAAAGAAAGAACAATTAGAAAAATTAAAACACAATAAAATTATGAGACTACACGGTATACAAGGAGAACTGTTACCAAGTCAATGTGCAGGGGTAAAAGGTAGTTGAGGTAATTCAATTAATATGTACAGGCACTGTAGGTAGGGGTAAAAGTCACTAGGCAATCAGGATAGATAATACACAGAGTAGCAGCAGCGGACGTGAAGAGTGTGAAAGAATATGAACGTGTGTGTGTGTGTGTGTGCGTGTGTGTGTGTCTGTGAGTGTGTGTGGTGTCAATATGCATGTGTGTGTGTGTTTTATTGATGTAAGTGTGTGTAGTGTGTGTGTATGTGTGTTTGTCTATGTGTGTGTGCGTTTGTTGATGTATCAGTGTAGTATGTCTTATGGCTTGGGGGTAGAAGGTGTTCCAGACATGATGCTTCGATACCGCTTGCCGTACATTAGAAGAGAGAACAGTCTATGACTTGGGTGGCTGGAGTCTTTTGGCCTTCCTTGACACTGCCTGGAACACAGTGCATTAGGAAAGTATTCAGACCCGTTTACTTTTTCCACACTTTGTTATGTTAAAGCCTTATTCTAAAATTGGTTAAATAAATACAAATCCTCAGCAATCTACACACAATACCCTATAATGAATGACAAATCAAAAACAGTTTTTTTGAAATTTTTGCGTATTTAAAAAAACAACATAAATACCTTATTTACGTAAGTATTCAGACCCTTTGCTAAGAGACTTGAAATTGAGCTAAGGTGAATCCTGTTTCCATTGATCATCCTTGAGATATTTCTTCAACTTGATTGGTGTCCACCTGTGGTAAATTCAATTGATTGGACATGATTTGGAAAGGCACACACCCGTCTATATAAGGTCCCACAGTTGACAGTGCATGTCAGAGCAAAAACCAAGCCATGAGGTCGAAGGAATTGTCCGCAGAGCTCTGAGACAGGATTGTGTCGAGGCACAGATCTGGGGAAGGGTACGGAAACATTTCTGCAGCATTGAAGGTCCCCAAGAACACAGTGGCCTCCATCATTCTGAAATGGAAGAAGTTTGGAACCACCAAGACTCTTCCTAGAGCTGGCCGCCCGGCCAAACTGAGCAATCGGGGGAGAAGGGCCTTGGTCAGGGAGGTGACCAAGAACCTGATGGTCACTCTGACAGAGCTCTAGAGTTCCTCTGTGGAGATGGGAGAACCTTCCAGAAGGACAACCATCTCTGCTGCACTCCACCAATCAGGCCTTTATGGTAGAGTGACTAGACGGTAGCCACTCCTCAGTAAAAGGCACATGACAGCCCGCTTGGAGTTTGCCAAAAGGCACCTAAAGACTCTCAGACCATGAGAAACAAGATTTTCTGGTCTGATGAAACCACGATTGAACTCTTTGACCTGAATGCCAAGCATCACGTCTTGAGGAAACCTGGCACCATTCCTACGGTGAAGCATTGTGGTGGCAGCATCATGCTGTGGGGATGTTTTTCAGGCACAGGGACTGGGAAACTAGTCAGGATTTAGGCAAAGATGAACGGAGCAAAGTACAGAGAGATCCTTGATGGAAACCTGCTCCAGAGCGCTCAGGACCTCAGACTGGGGTGAAGGTTCACCTTCCAACAGGATAACGACCCTAAGCACACAGTGAAGACAACACAGGAGTGGCTTCGGGACAAGTGTCTGAATGTCATTGAGTGGCCCAGCCAGAGCTCGGACTTGAACCCGATCAAACATCTCTGGTGAGACCTGAAAATAGCTGTGCAGCAACGCTCCCCATCCAACCTGACAGAGCTTGAGAAGATCTGCAGAGAAGAATGGGAGAAACTCCTCAAATACAGGTGTGCCAAGCTTGTAGCGTCATACCCAAGAGGACTCAAGGCTGTAATCGCTGCCAAAGGTGCTTCAACAATGTACTGAGTAAAGGGTCTGAATACTTATGTAAATTTAATATTTCAGTTTTAAATTTTTTATAAATTAGCAAACATTTCTAAAACCTGTTTTTGCTTTGTCATTATGTGGTATTGTGTGTAGATTGATGAGGGGGGAAAAACCATTTAATCAATTTTTTAATAAGGCTGTAACGTAACAAAATGTGGAAAAAGTCAAGGGGTCTGAATACTTCCCGAAAGGCACTGTAGATGGATGGCAAGGTATACTACTTTAGGAATGTTTAAGTAACATTTAACCATTTGCTAACCTACTAAAACATACAGTATTTGATCATTTGTTTGTGGATAAATCTATTCAATAGTTATAATTTCCAATAGGGAACTGTCCATTTTCATTTATGTTTCATCAACCTACTGTGACATTAACTATAGGGAAATCCTGTTTCCTTCCCGGCCCTCAGAAACGCAAATCCCTTTAGATGGGGAAGCAAATTCAAATTAATATCAGAGAGTTTGATCTGAGAAAATAAATCTGAGAACAATTTCATGCTGCTGCATCATCTGAAGCCAGTATTCATTTGTGCGAAAAATATGTTTGATGAAGTGTAACAGCAAAACAGCTTTATTACCTTCCGTAGTTCTTCTGAAGAGAGTTTTTAATCTCTGCATTATATTGTTGAATGCATGACATACCAAGACAGATACACATACAGTCTGTTAAAATAAAACAAGGGTTGTGAAGCTGAGGAGTGTGAAAAGAAGTATGAAAATGTAAGCACTCACTGCTGTAAATCGCTCTGGATAAGAGCATCTGCTAAATGACTAAAATGTAAAATGAGAAAAGAAAGAAGTTCTCTTAGAGGATTATTATTCAAGCAGCGTTGTCACTTAGACGTGACGGAGAGGAGTGCACTCACAGATTCCCTACACTCCCTGCTCTCCCTTCACAGATTTAGAGATCCCGACATAGATGTAGAGATGTCAAATCAAATAGTTTATTGGTTGTGTACACAGATTTTAGCTCCAACAGTGCAGTAATACCTAGCAATAAACAAAAATAATACACACATAATCCAGATTTTTTTTATAAATTATATAGGAGGAGCCTTGACTGCAGTAAATACATACAGTGCATTTGAAAAGTATTCAGACCCCTTTACTTTTTGTTAGCCTTATGCTAAATTAGATGAAATAATTTTTTTCCCTCGTCAATCTACACACAATACCCCATAATGATAAAGCAAAAACAGGTTTTTAGAAATTTGTGAAGTGGTCTGGATACTTTCCGAATGCACTGATATAAAGTGGGTAAAACAGTAGGAAAACATTATTAAAGTGACCAGTGTTCAATGACTCTATGTACAGTGGCTTGCGAAAGTATTCACCCCCCTTGGCATTTTTCCTATTTTGATGCCTTACAACCTGGAATTAAAATTGATTTTTGGGGGGTTTGTATCATTTGATTTACACAACATGCCTACCACTTTGAAGATGCAAAATATATTTTATTGTGAAACAAACAAGAAATAAGACAAAAAAACAGAAAACTTGAGTGTGCATAACTATTCACCCCCCCAAAGTCAATACTTTGGAGAGCCAAGTCTCATGGGGTATGTCTCTATAAGCTTGGCACATCTGGCCATTCTTCAAGGCAAAACTGCTCCAGCTCCTTCAAGTTGGATGGGTTCCGCTGATGTACAGCAATCTTTAGGTCATACCACAGATTCTCTTTGACTAGTCCATTCCAAAACATTTAAATGTTTCCCCTTAAACCACTCGAGTGTTGCTTTAGCAGTATGCTTAGGGTCATTGTCCTGCTGGAAGGTGAACATCCGTCCCAGTCTCAAATCTCTGGAAGACTGAAACAGGTTTCCCTCAAGAATTTCCCTGTATTTAGCGCTATCCATCATTGCTTCAATTCTGACCAGTTTCCCAGTCCCTGCAGATTAAAAACATCCCCACAGCATGATGCTGA
The DNA here is from genome assembly GCF_964263955.1 of Coregonus lavaretus. Lineage (NCBI taxonomy): Eukaryota > Metazoa > Chordata > Actinopteri > Salmoniformes > Salmonidae > Coregonus > Coregonus lavaretus. The sequence continues at coordinate 317,129 of NW_028161472.1, read as the reverse complement.
CACCACCATGCTTCACTGTGGGGATGGTGTTCTTGGGGTGATGAGAGGTGTTGGGTTTGCGCCAGACATAGTGTTTTCCTTGATGGCCAAACAGCTCAATTTTAGTCTCATCTGACCAGAGTACCTTCTTCCATATGTTTGGGGAGTCTCCCACATGGCTTTTGGCGATCACCAAACGTGTTTGCTTATTTTTTTCTTAAAGCAATGGCTTTTTTCTGGCCACTCTTCCGTAAAGCCCAGCTCTGTGGAGTGTACGGCTTAAAGTGGGCCTATGGACAGACACTCCAATCTCCGCTGTGGAACTTTGCAGCTCCTTCAGAGTTATCTTTGGTCTCTTTGTTGCCTCTCTGATTAATACCCTCCTTGCCTGGTCCGTGAGTTTTGGTGGGCGGCCCTCTCTTGACAGGTTTGTTGTGGTGCCATATTCTTTCCATTTGTTAATAATGGATTTAATGGTGCTCCGTGGGATGTTCAAAGTTTCAAATATTTTTTTATAACCCAACACTGATCTGTATTTGTCCACAACTTCGTCCCTGACCTGTTTGGAGAGATCCTTGGTCTTCTTGGTGCCGCTTGCTTGGTGGTACCCCTAGCTTAGTGGTGTTGCAGACTCTGGGGCCTTTCAGAATAGGTGTGTATATACTGAGATCATGTGACAGATCATGTGACACTTAGATTGCACACAGGTGGACAGGTTTATTTAACTAATTATGTGACTCCTGAAGGGAATTGGTTGCACCAAATCTAATTTAGGGGCTTCATAGAAAAGGGGGTGAATACATATGCACGCACCACTTTTCCATTCTATATTTTTTTGAATTTTTTGAAACAAGTAATTTTTTTCATTTCACTTCACCAATTTGGACTATTTTATGTATGTCCATTACATGAAATCCAAATAAAAATCAATTTAAATTACAGGTTGTAATGCAACAAAATAGGAAAAACGCCAAGGGGGATGAATACTTTTGCAAGGCACTGTACACAGCTCAGCAGTCTGTAAGATGCAGCGTTGAGTACCGGGTGGTAGCCAGCTAGTGACAGTGACTACGTTTAGGGCAGGGTACTGGGTGAAGGCTGGCTAGTGATGACTTTTTAACTGATTTAGGCAGCCTCCCCGCAACAAGCCTGTGGTGCGCGTCGCCAGCCCGGTCCGGCCTGTTCCTGTCCCTCGCACCAAGCCTGTGGTGCGCATCGCCAGCCCGGTCCGGCCTGTTCCTGTCCCTCGCACCAAGCCTGTGGTGCGCGTCGCCAGCCCGGTCCGGCCTGTTCCTGCTCCCCGCACCAAGCCAGTGGTACGCGTCGTCAGCCCGGTCCGGCCCGTTCCTGCTCCCCGCACCAAGCCAGTGGTGCGCGTCGCCAGCCCGGTCCGGCCAGTTCCTGCTCCCCGCACCAAGCCAGTGGTGCGCGTCGTCATTCCGGCATGGCCCGTGCCTGTTCCACTGTGGAGCCAGAGCAATCCGCTCCACCGGTGTCCAGTCCAGCTCCGGCCAGCGGGACCAGACCAGGGGCGCTACGGGGGGGTAGAAGGAGAGTGGTGGTCACGCCCGGACCCGGAGCCACCTCCGAGGCGGAATGCCCACCCGGCCCCTACCCTGTTGTGTTTGGTTGGCGCGGTCGCAGTCCACGCCTTTGGGGGGGGGGAGGTACTGTCACGCCCTGGCTCTGGGGACTCTTTAATGTTGAGCCAGGGTGTGTAGGTTCTATGTTATAGTTTTCTATGTTTTGTTCTAGATCATTTATATCTATGTTGGCCAGGGTGGTTCCCAATCAGAGACAGCTGTGGCTCGTTGTCTCTGATTGGGGACCATACTTAGGCAGCCTTTTGGCACTAGTTTATTGTGGGATCTTGTTCCGTAAGGTTTGTGTTATTAACCTAGGACTTCACGTATCGTTTGGTTTGTTGTTTTTGTTCGTGTGTGTACTTAATAAAGATGTACGCTTATCACGCTGCGCCTTGGTCCGCTTCTATCGACGATCGTGACACTGATGGCCTGGAGATAGAAGCTGTTTATCAGTCTCTCAGTCCCAGCTTTGATGCACCTGTACGGTCTCCGCCTTCTGGATGGTAGCGGGGTGAACAGGCCATGGCTCGGGTGGCTGAGGTCTTTGATGATCTTCTTGTCCTTCCTGTGACACCGGGTGCTGTAGATGTCCTGAAGTGCAGGCAGTGTGCCCCTGGTGATGCGTTGGGCAGACCGCACTAACCTCTGAAGAGCCCTGTGGCTGTGGACGGTGCAGTTGCCGTACCCGGCGGTGATACAGCCCGACAGGATGCTCTCAACGGTGCATATGTAGAAGTTTGTGATGGTCTTAGGGGCCACACATTTCTTCAGCCTCCTGAGGTTGAAGAGGTGCCCTTTGCGCCTTCTTCACCGCACTGTGCGTGTGAAGGGACCATTTCAGGTTGTCAGTGATGTGCACGCCAAGGAACTTGAAGCGTTTGATCTTCTCCACTGCTGCCCCGTTGACACGTAGAGATATTAGAGATAGATGCACCCTTTTAGGCACCCCTATATAGTGCTAGATTAGATGTAGATTGTTTGGGGAGAGATCAACAGGCCAATAGCCTCAACAGAAGATTTAGGCACCCTTATATAGTGCTAGATTAGATGTAGATTGTTTGGGGAGAGATCAACAGGCCATTAGCCTCAGCCTTTCTGATATAGTGCACTACTTGGCATTCCACTATTGAGGGAATAGGGTGCCGTTAGGTACGCAACCTTAGAGATATTCGAGATATTAGCAATCTCTAAAATGAAAGTTTTCTGACTTCCACAGAGGCTGAAGGAGCTGAAGCAGAGAGAGTTTGCCCGGAACGTGACCTCTAAGACCAGGAAGGATGAGCGGAAACAGGAGAGAGCACTCCGGAGGATACATGAACTGGCCGAACAACGTAGAGAGGTCCAATGGTGGGTACATACATCGCTGAACTTTCCAGGATATGATTCATCACAGATTATTGGTTGAAGTGTGATCTGTCACAGATAATGTATAGCAGGGTCCTGAGTCTTAACATGTGAAGTTGGAGTCAGAAAACTAGACATACCAGTTCTGATTATAATGAATTCATTTCAACCAGATTTGCCCACTGGTTAGCCTACATTTTTATACACTGTGTATCATTTTGATGTATGGGGAAATTCAGATGTCTAGGGATGAGTCCTTGCTTGAGATACATGAATCACGAGCGTTGATATCATTAAGGGATTCGCCTACAACAATTGAGTTCCATGCACGTATGAATATGGACTTGCGGACATTCATTCAAATGTTTAATTTTTCTATGTTTCAGCGCTCCAGGCAGTGGCCCCAAGTTCAAGTCAACTACGGTGGCAGTGGAGGGCAGTTTCAGAGACAGCTGTACCGATGGACCTTCAGAGGAGACCAACAACTCCTCAGTGCTGGAGACAGGGACCCAAAACCACACCAGCGCCAGCACTGGTCTGGCCACCAACAGCAGGACCCAGCAGACACTGTACTGGCCTTACACAGGAAAGGCCAAGAAACAGACTTACAACAAGCATAAAATAGCATTCTCATTCTCCTTCCCAAAGAAAGCATCCGTGAAGCTGAAATCTTCGGCCTCCGTGTTCTGTGAGAACACAGAGGAGGGTTCCAAAGAATGTATCAGAAGACAGAAGCTCAGAATGCCCCTTGTTGCGCTGAACATTCCGGACTCTCCTACTGCAGAGGAAAAGGGACTGTGTCATGGGACTGTGAAGGCTATTGGCACTCAGCCTGGTGATCTCAGCCCAAACAGTGTTCGTTTTAGTCAGGGGAGCCAGAGGTCATCAGATGCACTAGCCAGGTCTGACATCCCCATGCCACCACTGGCCTCACATCTGTGTTCTGTGCTAGTTAACTCTGAGGATATGGCCAGACCTTATATGTCCTCTGTCTCCCAATTACCTGCCTCCCCTTGTCACATTCCCCCAGACGACCCAGACACAGTACTAGATACACAGAACTCTGAGGAAACTCAGAGAAACAGCCCAACAGAGGCTGAGCCGGAAACAAGCAAACACCAACAAGCTCATAAAGTAGAGGAGAGCGTCTGGGGGGAAGAGGACTCCTCCATTAGCAGTTCCTCTTCTGAGGTCATCCCCGGTTCTGATGGTCCCCCTGAGAACCAGTCCTCCTCCTCTCAGTCCTCTCAGTGTCCTGGGACTGTGAGCGAGGAAGAGAAAGAAGAAGACATTACGGTAGTGAAGACCCTGTCGTGTCTTTTCACCAAGCCCAGCCAGCCGTTCTTCTCTGTGCTCAGCAGAGATGGAAACACTGTTCTCCAGTGGCCTTCAGAGATGCTGACCTTCACCAGGACAGAGCCCCGTCTCACCTACAGCTGCAACCCCCTCCATTTTGACTTTAGGGCCTCGCAGCAGTGGCAGAGCAGGGCGAAGGTTAGTGTTGGTGACAGTCAGAGTAAGTTATCTGTGGCTTGGTGTATCAGCTCAACCTCTGTCTGCGCTGAGGAACCAACAGATGTTGACAACAAGCACAACAACAAAGCCTACTCTGGCCCAGACCATCATAGCCCTATCAGAGACGACAGGGAGGATTGTCTCATATGTGAGCACCACATGAGTGACACAGACTCAGAAAGCTGCAGCTTGCGTCCTCAGAGACACAGCAGAGTCTACAGCAGAGGGGGATATAGTGGGCACTCCAAAAGTAGGACTCATTCCGGCAAGAGAGCAGCAGGCGGCGAGAAATGGAAATCCAGAGACAGGCACCATTACAGGAGCCACAAGAAGAAGGGGAGGAGGAGGAGGAGGAGGAGGAGAGGAGGGGAGGATGAGGAAGAAGAGGAGTTGCGCAGAGAGAGAGAGACGGAGAGGGAGAGGGAGACGGATGGAGGGTTGGAGAGCAATGCAGAGAAATGCAACAAATTCCAGAGACGGTCTGAGTGTTGGGAAGGACTTGATAGCCAATTTAGAGGCCCCACTTCACAGCAAGTGCAGCCATTAGGGAAGTTAAAGCATCCAATCGGCAGTGGATGCGCTGCTCCCTTCGCCGCCGAGGACAGGGAGAGGGAGAGGGAGAGGGAGAGGGAGGGGGAGAGGGAGAGGGTGGTGGAGAGGGAGAGGGAGAGGGAGAGGGAGAGGGAGAGGGAGAGGGAGAGGGAGAGGGAGAGGGAGAGGGAGAGGGGAGAGGGAGAGGGAGAGGGAGGGGGAGGGGGAGAAGGTGAGGGTGGTGGAGAGGGAGAGGGAGAGGGAGAGGGAGAGGGAGGGGGAGAGGGAGGGGGAGGGGGAGAGGGAGGGGGAGGGGGAGAGGGAGAGGGAGAGGGAGAGGGAGAGGGAGAGGGTGGTGGAGAGGGAGAGGGAGAGGGAGAGGGAGAGGGTGGTGGAGCGGGTGAGGGAGAGGGAGAGGGAGAGGGAGAGGGAGAGGGAGGGGGAGAGGGAGGGGGAGGGGGAGAGGGAGAGGGAGAGGGAGAGGGAGAGGGAGAGGGAGGGGGAGGGGGAGAAGGTGAGGGTGGTGGAGAGGGAGAGGGAGAGGGAGAGGGAGAGGGAGAGGGAGAGGGAGAGGGAGAGGGAGAGGGAGAGGGAGAGGGAGAGGGAGAGGGAGGGGGAGAGGGAGGGGGAGGGGGAGAGGGAGAGGGAGAGGGAGAGGGAGAGGGAGGGGGAGGGGGAGAAGGTGAGGGTGGTGGAGAGGGAGAGGGAGAGGGAGAGGGAGAGGGAGAGGGAGAGGGAGAGGGAGAGGGAGAGGGAGAGGGAGAGGGAGAGGGAAAGGGAGAGGGAGAGGGAGAGGGAGAGGGAGAGGGAGAGGGAGAGGGAGGGGGAGAGGGAGGGGGAGAAGGAGAGGGAGAGGGAGGGGGAGAGGGAGGGGGAGAAGGTGAGGGTGGTGGAGAGGGAGAGGGATGTAGAAAGAGAGAGGGAGGAGGAGAGAAGCAGACAGGAAACAGCAGGCAGTGTAAACGGCTCAGCAGGCAGGCTCTCGGATGAAAAGGTGTTGGGGACGAGCGTCAAAAGAGACCCGGGCTATCCATCAACGGAACAGAGAAACACTGCAGGGCATGGTTCAAAGAGCTCACAGAGCCACAATGACACCCCCTGCCCTGAGAAACCTCTTGGGCCTGTTAGACAAAACCCAGGCAGGGTGACGACAGTCACGGCACCAGAGAGCTTAGTCACTGCTACCCAAAAACGAAGCATGGCCCTTTCACCAGAGAGCCGTGGTGAAGACTTGTGTGAGAGCAGGGCCTTGAAAAGGAAACGGACAGCATCAATGTCTATGGCTAATGATGAGCAGGGCCTTGACCACCAGGGTCCATGCACCCAGTGTCAGCCAGCTGTGATGGTAGAACCCAATCGGCCAGTCCCATGTACCCAGTGTCAGTCACCTGTGGTAGAGCCCAATGGGACAGATGGTTCAATGGGTGAGGAGGGGTCTGCTTGGTCTGGCTGTGTTTCCTGTGGTAGAGAGGGGAGACTGAGGAAGAGACAAAGAGGGTCTAGTTATGCTCCTCACATGGCAGAACCTCCTGTAGGTCACAATGTTCACATGGCAGAACCTCCTGTAGGTCACAGTGTTCACATGGCAGAACCTCCTGTAGGTCACAGTGTTCACATGGCAGAACCTCCTGTAGGTCACAGTGTTCACATGGCAGAACCTCCTGTAGGTCACAGTGTTCACATGGCAGAACCTCCTGTAGGTCACAGTGTTCACATGGCAGAACCTCCTCTGGATGTGCTGTCTGGTGGCAGATGTAAGCTGAACGTCCAGAGTGAGAATCTAGTGAATACAGCCGTAGAATACCCTGTGCTAAAAGGTCCACTTGCCAGCTGTAGTGTCCTGAGTCAGCCGGCTGTAGAGCACAGCTGTAGTGCCCTGAGTCAGCCGGCTGTAGAGCACAGCTGTAGTGCCCTGAGTCAGCCGGCTGTAGAGCACAGCTGTAGTGCCCTGAGTCAGCCGGCTGTAGAGCACAGCTGTAGTGCCCTGAGTCAGCCGGCTGTAGAGCACAGCTCTAGTGCCCTGAGTCAGCCGGCTGTAGAGCACAGCTGTAGTGCCCTGAGTCAGCCGGCTGTAGAGCACAGCTGTAGTGCCCTGAGTCAGCCGGCTGTAGAGCACAGCTGTAGTGCCCTGAGTCAGCCGGCTGTAGAGCACAGCTGTAGTGCCCTGAGTCAGCCGGCTGTAGAGCACAGCTGTAGTGCCCTGGGTCAGCCGACAGTAGAGCACAGCAGTAAGTCAATGGGAGGCTCTCCTCTGCTCCAGATTCAGAACAACGTTCCCAGCGTGAAAGAAGACTGTTCCTCCTCTCTCTCTCAACCTGGGCCTGTAAGAGATCCCCCAAATCCCCCAGAAATAATTGGTATTACTAATGAAAACAAAAACATCACTATTTGCCTCCCAAACTCTCCCACTGTTTCTCTCCCGATCATGGTACATCATCTAGGAATGGGCAACAATGGACAAGATTGCATAACAAGGCAAACAGTGGCAGTGGCTGCCCAGGTCAGTCAACTGGGTGTGAGAGAGATTATCCCCACATCCATCCCACCGATGTTTCACACACAGAAGGTGAGCCTGGACAAGTCGCGTCAGCACAGTCCCCAGAGCCACCCCCACCACCAGGAGTGCCACAGCCCCCAGCCTACCCAGTTTCAGAGGTTTCATCCTGGGGTTAGGGTTCAGGACGAGAGGGAGGTCATGGAGAGCCTGAGATCCGGAGGTACTAACGTTACAGCTAGCCCCTACCACAATCACAGACCACCATGTTTCCATCCTCAGCACCCGTCTGACGTTATGGAGAAACATCGATGTCTCGTTCAGATCCAGACCCACGGGCACATCCTCCACCACCATCAGCAACATCAGGTGTTCCCTGGAAAGATGAAGCCTGTCCTGTCTGGGTCTCCTGTCCCCATGTCCCCCTCCTGTCCTCCCATGCTCCACCCTGTCCACCTTTCTCCATCCCCCATGTCCCCCATGCCGACCGGGTCCATCACTATCCGACACACCATCCTCCACCACCAACATCACCACCATGCAGCCTTCCTCCCTCCTCACCCCCAACCAACTCTCTTACCCCAGGTTCTTCCAGTCCCAGTCAGCCGCCTGCGTATGGGGGCAGAAATGTGTCCCTCTGGCCCGTACCCGCCTCCCTTTGTGACCTCACCATCGCAGCTCTCGGTAATGGCCCCGCCCAGTTTACACCACCACCCAATGGCGGTGACATTCCACACCATGCCCCGCCCAGCCATGTTCCCCTCCATGCTGCAGCCACACCCACATCCTACCGTCATCCCTCTACAGCCCATGTTTTGATGACATCACATCCCACTGTCATCCCTCTACAGCCCATGTTTTGATGACATCACATCCCACTGTCATCCCTCTACAGCCCATGTTTTGATGACGTCACACCACACTGTCATCCCTCTACAGCCCATGTTTTAATGACATCACATCCCACTGTCATCCCTCTACAGCCCTTGATTTGATGACATCACACCACACTGTCATCCCTCTACTGCCCATGTTTTGATGATGTCATCCCCTAACATGCCACTGCAGCTTTCAATCATCTTTTGTGTTGTTTTACTGACAACTCTTATTTCATTTGGGGTGCGAAAGCAACAAAAAAAAAGTTACTGAGAATTGAACCTAGTAGGTAAAGTAGTATTTTCTTCATGTAACATCCAAACCTGCTTTAGCGATGAAACGGCTTATGTAGTAGCCTATTCAGAGTGATAAGTGATTTTCATTCATACTGTATTAGCCAGAAATATTTCCTTTTAGAATGACAATCAAGCAAAACTGCAGAATTAGGACGTGTGCACATTAAAACCAGTCTGAAGCAGATTCATTATTAGAGTTATTCTCTGGACTGTATTTTTGCCGGTAGATGTTAAGCGCTTCAATAGTCTACCTTTAGGGCATTACTGCAATGCTAGTTCAATTAAACATGAACAGAAGCACAACCAGTGTTTAGTGCGTCAGTACGTGTGGATGATTTTCACCCTACATCCATTGTGTTTTCCTAAAGAATGACAATTCATTCGTGTAACACTCTGTTGTACAGCATCCCTCTGTAGGTTTCAGCCACAGCCAATAAACCTTTATTTTGGAAAGTAGAGTATGCATTGAAAGAACAGGTCTGAGCTGTGGTTGTCCTAATATGGACAAGGTAGGGTTACATGTCTCACGAGATAGATTTTATACATTAGATCAAAAAAAAAGTGACCGTGTCTTTATAATCACACAGCCCTGATTGATTATGTACTTAAACATGCTTACCAAGTGGTTACAATGCTCTCCATAGAACTTCTCCATGTAATGCAGTAGATACGAACTGTTGCTGGGGTAAAAACTGTTCTACCACTCTGCAACTAATTCCACTTGCTTTGAGAAATTTGTACACGTTGTAAATTAGCCATATTTATAATCCACTTGCAGGATTTATTGTAAGATACAGTTCTGATTTTATAGTGCAGGTTACCCTTATGTGTTGTCATCATTATTTACATAAAACTATGTTTTTACTTACATTTTGCCAACAGAATGACGTTCAAATAAATGAAATAAAAATAAATATAAAATATTCCTCTTTCTCGAGTCTCATTGTTTCAGATGTGTCGAGTCTTTTTTTCACCACTCAGCAGTGTAGCATAATGAGCAACATCCGCGTTAAGTCGACCGTCTCATAACAAGCAGTCTGAGAGAAAAAGCATTAACAGCATAGTTGTTTGTGGGGTTGTACGAGAGAGAAAATGCAACGCGGAGGCAATTTGTCTTAGGCGATAAAGTGCTGTTGAATATTTCACCTTAAACAGTTGCTGAGAGATGATGGCGGATATGTGGAGTCACACAAATTTAGTCAGTCTATTTTACAATGAGATGCATTAAATCTTCTGCGAGCAAGGCTTGTCAAACACCCCACATGCTGTTTCACAGCTACAAATGACCTTCAGAGGTCTAGAGATGTCACTAAAATGGCCACTTTCACTTCCAGGCTTCTACAGTGTTTCTCAGTATTATTGGCTTATTATTGGTTTATTCAGAACACCATTAGCTTTTTTTGCCGAAGAAAGCAGCTATTCCTTCAGGGGGCCACACAAAAACAAAAAAACACGACAAGTAAACAAAACACTGATACGCTGATAGACAAGAACAGACACACAAATATAAAATACAACGACATACAAATAATATAATGATAACGTGTGTATAGATAGTGTGTGTTAGAGTGTGTTAGAGTGACAGAGTGTGACAGAGCGTGACAGAGTGTGATATAGTGTGATATAGTGTGACAGAGCGTGACAGTGTGATATAGTGTGATATAGTGTGATATAGTGTGATATAGTGTGATATAGTGTGATATAGTGTGACAGAGCGTGACAGAGTGTGATATAGTGTGATATAGTGTGATATAGTGTGATATAGTGTGATATAGTGTGATATAGTGCGATATAGTGTGATATAGTGTGATATAGTGCGATATAGTGCGATATAGTGTGAAATAGTGCGATATAGTGTGATAGAGTGTGATATAGTGTGACAGAGTGTGACAGAGTGTGATATAGTGTGATATAGTGTGATATAGTGTGATATAGTGTGATATAGTACGATATAGTGCGATATAGTGTGATAGAGTGCGATATAGTGTGATATAGTGTGATATAGTGTGACAGAGTGTGATATAGTGTGATATAGTGTGATATATCGCCTGAGTGGCGCAGTGGTCTAAGGCACTGCATCGCAGTGCTAGCTGTGCCACTAGAGATCCTGGTTCGAATCCAGGCTCTGTTGTAGCCGGCCGCGACCGGGAGACCCATGGGGCGGCGCACAATTGGCCCAGCGTCGTCCAGGGTAGGGGAGGGAATGGCCGGCAGGGATGTAGCTCAGTTGGTAGAGCATGGCATTTGCAACGCCAGGGTTGTGGGTTCGATTCCAGTATAAAAAATAAATAAAAATGTATGCACTCACTAACTGTAAGTCGCTCTGGATAAGAGCGTCTGCTAAATGACTAAAATGTAAATGTAAATATAGTGTGATATAGTGCGATATAGTGCGATATAGTGTGATATAGTGTGATAGAGTGCGATATAGTGTGATATAGTGTGATATAGTGTGACAGAGTGTGATATAGTGCGATATAGTGTGATATAGTGTGATATAGTGCGATATAGTGTGACAGAGTGTGATAGAGTGTGTCTGTGTGTGTGTGTCATTTCACAGTCCCTAAGATGTTGTTTAATAAAATAAAAAATATTTAAAAAATGTAAGTATTTTTCAATTGAGTGACTTAAAGGGGTGATCTGCAGTTCAACCAATAACAAAGCTGCCACCCCACCACTGATTTTGTAAACAGCTGAGAGATGGGGCTGGGGAAATGTAATCCATTTCAAATTCATAGACAGGGCTATGGATGCAAGGACTGACCCTCCACGACATCAGCATGTGCAATTTTTGTTTTCATTTCCATTGTTTACAAACCATGAAGTAAAGAAAGCTTATATTTTGGGTTCTGATGGGGTACGACAGTTGAACTAAGCTCACTCATAAGTTATATTTTCTTCAAGAATCAGTTGGTGTATATAATTAATTTAAAAGTAAAAAATTGATGTAGCAATCACAGATTGCCGCTTTAAAGGGTATAGTCAGGTTAAGTCAAAGTAATGCGTTATCACAAGGTCCCCCTTTACAGGGGGAATGAATACATACGTCATAGTACTTTATACCATGGCATTGTTGAATACTTGTTTCTGATTGGCTTGAAGGGCATTCTAGAGCGTACATTATTTCCCTATAACGCACAGTATATTTGCACGGTTGAATTCAATGGCCATAGTTAATGCATGTGTCACGCCCTGACTCTGGGGACTCTTATTTGTTGAGTAAGGGTGTGTATTTTCTATGTGGTTGATTGTCTATGTTGTATTTCTAGTATTTTGTATTTCAATGTTGGCCGGTGTGGTTCCCAATCAGAGGCAGCTGTCGCTCGTTGTCTCTGATTGGGGATCATACTTAGGCAGCCTATTGGCACTAGTGGGTTGTGGGATCTTGTTCCAGTTTTGTTGTGTTGTGTTGTGTTGTGTTGTGTTGTGTTGTGTTGTGTTGTGTTGTGTTGTGTTGTGTTGTGTTGTGTTGTGTTGTGTTGTGTTGTGTTGTGTTGTGTTGTGTTGTGTTGTGTTGTGTACGCATATCACGCTGCGCCTTGGTCTGACCCGTTCATCAACGATCGTGACAGCATGAGCTGCTTTTGAAAGCAAAAATCGAAATGAAAACATTATTAGTATTGTTGAATTCAATTTTCATAATGTCAAGATAGGACTGATGGTTTGGTTAGCTAAACTACCAAGTATGTTTGTTTGGTTACCACAGCAACTACTGTACCTTAGCTTTATAGTAACTTGCTAGCTACTTCAGTGGATGTTGAACACATTTCTACCGGCATATGTGTTCAATTATAGCCATGGTATAAAAGGGATAATCAATAATTAATCAGGGGCTATGCGTTCTCTAGAAAACAATGCAACTCCGTGGAAGGTCATTTCTACTCCGCTAGGAACACACCTGCCGCGTCGTTTGTAATTTCCACAGAACGCATAGCCCATCATTAAGTATTCCTTACTTAGTTTTACAAAGGGATAGTTTGCTGTTGAAACCACAGTCCATAGATTGACCACTGTGATGACAGCTTACTGCCACAGATGCGTTAGAGTGTGGATGATGATGGAGCTAAGACGTTGCCTTTCCTCATACATATCAGCGGCAATTTGCTGCCACACTTCCTCTTCTCCATGACGCAGCAGCGGATGGCTAAGCCATCTCTCAGTGAGAGGGATTCACACCTAGCTAACCCAGCTAGCTAATCTCTCTCTCCCTTTCTCTCTCTCTCCCTTTCTCTCTATTTCTCTCTCACTCCCTTTTCTCTCTCTCCCTTTCTTTCTCTTTCTCTCTTTCTCTCTCACTCCCTTTCTCTGTGTCTCACCCCTCTCTCTCTCTCTCTCTCTTGCTCTCTCCCCCACCCCTCTATCTCTCTCTCTCTACCTTTCTCTCTCTCTCCCTCCCTTTATCTCACCCTCCCTACCTCACTCCCCCCCTCCCCAGCTAACAATTCTAGAGAGAGAGAGAGAACGTTTTTGTAATGTTACCCGTTATGTTTCCCTAATGTTTGAGTGTCCAATTTTCAGTTAGGTGATCATTCTATGTATGTTAGCAAAAACCTTCTGAGAACCCTTTTAGCATGTTTTGGTGTTCAAGTTTGAAGAACATTGTCAAACAGAACATACCCAGAACGGGGTTACTATGTTCTCAGAATATACAATATTAATGTTCTACACATGTTCTAGACAAGTTTCATGGGGCAAAAAACAGTATTGTGTCCAGTTTTCTGTAGGTTAGGAGAATATTCCATCAACGTCCCACCAAACATACACAGAACGTGGTTGCCATGTTCTCAGAATACAAGATATTAATGTCCTAGACACGTTTCATGGGAACGTTGCCAGAACATTTCTGTGTATCAGTTGTCAGGACGACTCCTGAAGGAACCAAATAAACATTCTACAAAAAACAGTTTCATTACACATCATGCATTGTTACTGTTGCCTAGCCCATCAAGGCCCTGATTGGTGAACCACTGATCCATTCACAGCTCTTTTTTTTCTATTGGCAAGGCTACTCACTCTGTGCTTTTAACATAGTGTGTTCAACTTACATATTTGACATACAATACATGATTACATTGTGCATGTTTATTTATACAGAAATTATTATTCAACAGTGCTCACCTGGGATATGAACTCACAACCTCTTGGTTCACGGTACGCCAATCTTCCTGCTATGCCACCATGTCCGTGTCACATATCAGATAATTTGACTATTCTCATCATTGATTTGATTTACTTATTTCAGTAATTTAGGGGCTTTCAGTATAGTTGAATAATGTTGGTGGGATATATTATTCTGTTTTAATGATACTCCTGAATCACTCTTTTTCTTGAGTGTACTTTTAACAGAGCTGAGATTTTACTTCAAAAGTAATATATTACCCGCAACACTGGTCCCAAGTGATTCACGCTATTGCTTACACCTATCAAATTGTTTCAGATTTAGGGGTTTAGAGACCTGCTAGGGGAATCACATTTTTTACATTTACATTTTTAGTCATTTAGCAGACACTCTTATCCAGAGCGACTTGCAGTTAGTGAGTGCATACATTTTTATACTGGAATCGAACCCACAACCCTGGCGTTGCAAATGCCATGCTCTACCAACTGAGCTACATCCCTGCCGGCCATTCCCTCCCCTACCCTACCCTGGACGACGCTGGGCCAATTGTGCGCCGCCCCCTGGGTCTCCCGGTCGTGGCCGGCTATAACAGAGCCTGGATTCGAACCAGGATCTCTAGTGGCACAGCTAGCGCTGCGATGCAGTGCCTTAGACCACTGCGCCACTCGGGAGGACCACCCTACTCTCACATTCTTAGCAAAATATGTTAATGTCATTAATAATGACATAATGACACATTAATGTTCTGGCAACGTTCCCATGAAATGTGTTTAGAACGTTAATATCTTATGTTCTGAGAACGTGGCAACCATGTTCTGTGTATGTTTGTGGGGACGTTGCTGGAATATTCCCAACCCACAGAAAACTGGACACATGAATGTTCTTGCAATGTTCCCGTGTCTAGAAAATAATCTTAAATTCTGAGAACATTCTAACCACGTTCTGGGTAAGTTCTAAATGACATTAAGGGAATGGTCTCTTGGAAACATTCCTTGCATTCTGGGTAAGTTCTAATTGACATTAAGGGAATGGTCTCTTGGAAACATTCCTTGCACATCACAGGAACATTCCTATGAGACTCTTAAGGGGAATGTTCTCTAAAGTTGTGGGAACGTTTGTTGTTAGCTGGGTCCCTACCTTCCTCCCTCCCTCCCTCCCTCTAGTATTAGTCTCAGTTTGTGAGGTGACTCATCTCCCCGTGTCGATATTGCCTCAGTGCCTCCCAAGGTCTTGGACCGGATACATGGCTCTTGAACTCCCACTGCTGTGTATCTCTACGCCTCTCTGCCCACCAGGCAAAAACACAACATGTCCTTCCTGTTGATTGCACACACACACACGCACACACACACGCACACACAAACACACACACACACCTGCTGTTAGGAGCCACAATAAAATGGACCCTTTTAATTCATAACAAAAGTACTTTAGTCTGTGGCAACAACACATTTTTTGTTTGGTCATTAGGTGATTTCCTACGAAAGAAAATATAGCATAAAATACATATTTACATTCGGTGAATACTATATAATCTTCTCAGGGCAGCAGGTAGCCTAGTGGTTAAGAGCGTTGGGCCAATAACCGAAAGGTCGCTGGTTTGAATCCCTGAACCAACTAGGTGAAAAATCTGTCGATGTGCCCTTGAGCGAGGCACTTAACCCTAGTTGCTCTGGATAAGAGTGTCTGCTAAAATGTATATTGTTATCTGGTTACATAAAATACACATTCCCCTAGTTAAATAAAATTAAATATTTTCCCCCGGTTACATAAAATGAAAAATAAAAATCCCCTGGTTACATAAAATACAAAACATTTAAAAATGTGTAATCCGGCGCTAACAGTCTCTTACACTTCACAGAGCACATGTTGCCTCCAGACTCTTGGACAGTGTCCCTTCCAAACGCCCACATATGTACAGCGCTGGTTCTCCAGCTGGAATAATACAGGAAGACAAAACAAATACTTGAATGGATAAACAGAGCCTCTCCAAACTAAATGCTAATCTAAAGCTCTCAAGATCTCCACTCTTCCACACAGCATGGTTCATATGTGCAGAGCTCTTGCTGATTGAACCCACATTTAATTATTTTACCTAAGTGTATCAGTTTGTTAATCTATTTCTTAATCACGAATCCAACTTTTGATCCCGTTGCTATTTATTGATTGTGACTTGTCACCTGCAATAAGAACTAGGAGGAGATTGAGATCAATACTTTTTTTTATCTGGCCTTTCCTTTCTGTTTGTTATCGCTGTTTAAAGGACCTGACTTGTCAAGACGTTGGATATTGCTGTGGGAAGATATTGCTACATGTTTGTTATCGCTGTTTATAGGACCTGACTTGTCAAGATATTGGATATTGCTATGGGAAGATATTGCTACATGTTTGTCCCTCCCCTTTGTGTTTGTTGATATTGTTGTTGTTGTTGTTGTTGTTGTTGTTGTTTTGTTCTCCTCCAAGGTCAGCTCAGGTGGAAAGGAGAAACACAAACTGATGCAATGGCGCTCCGGCAGCAACAATATTGCATTGCCACAGTGTCAAGTCACTAGCTGGCTGCTAAATTAAAGCTTAATTAACATTTTCCTTTTTGAGAGCGAGGATTTATTACCAGACGAAGACGGGTCCCGGGGTGATTTCACAATCATTATTATATAACGGCAGCAAGGTCTCTCTGGTTCTCCGATGCAGGAAGAGCAGCTGTATTAAGGGGCCATAAACTTTAAAGGCAAGCTTTAATTTGTTTGGGAATCGGTCCTGTACCACGTATTAACCTTTAACTGCAGTGGGCTAAATCAGGGTAGTGTTCTTGGTAGTGTTTAAACAAATCTACTTTGGTTACGGGCTTAAAAAAAAAGAAGACACCTGTACCATGTCGAATATAGAGTTGAAATGTATACAATTTCGAGTTTGCATCCCAATATTACACTTTTTTGTACATCAAAGAAGACTGAAATATAACAAAACCATTTGACATAGAAACACCGGATTTTCTGCGTTTTTCTAAAATAATGTTGATAAATAATGAAATTATGAAAAGTATTTATAACATTCCAACCATGAGGCCACTAAACTGTGCTTTGGTCATTTGACTGCAGGAAATGGATATATATATATATATATATATATATATATATATATATATATATATATATATATATATATATATATACTACCGGTCAAAACTTTTAGAACACCTACTCATTCAAGGGTTTTAATTTTTTCTCAACTATTTTCTACCTTTTTGGTTACTACATGATTCCATATGTGTTATTTCATTGTTTTGATGTCTTCACTATTATTCTACAATGTAGAAAATAGTAAACATTTACTATTTTTTACATTGTAGAATAGTCACCCTTAGCCTTGATGATAGCTTTGCACACTCTTGGCATTCTCTCAACCAGCTTCACGTGTAATGCTTTTCCAACGGTCTTGAAGGAGTTCCCACATATGCTGAGCACTTGTTTGCTGCTTTTCCTTCACTCTGCTGTCCGACTCATCCCAAACCATCTCAATGGATAAAATTGTTGTTTTTCCTCATAAATCTACACATAATACCACAATACCCCCAATAACCCCCAATTTTAGCAAATGTATAAAACATTTTTTTTTTGAAATATCACATTTACATAAGTATTCAGACCCTTTACTCAGTACATTGTTGAAGCACCTTTGACAGCGATTACAGCCTCGAGTCTTCTTGGGTATGACGCTACAAGCTTGGCACACCTGTATTTGGGGTGTTTCTCACGTTCTTCTCTGCAGATCCTCTCAAGCTCTGTCAGGTTGGATGGGGAGCGTCGCTGCACAGCTATTTTCAGGTCTCTCCAGAGACGTTCGATCGGGTTGGTTAAGAATAAAAAATAAAAGAAAATCCCTTGAATGAGTAGGTGTGTCCACACTTTTGAATGGTACTGTAGATACAGTTGACCTTCAGTGAACATTGAGGAGTGACTAGTGAAAGATAGACTGGGTTTAAGTGGGACTTTAACACACCTTGAACTACTGAGACAATTTCAGAATGCATTTGATTTGACGTCTGTCTTTCAAAACAGACTGACACTGTTCATGCGGTAACAGAAGAGAACCTTGTCCATTTCCTCAAATGCTTAACTGTAATTGTATTTTTCCTTAACACGTACAATTCAGCTTACTCTAGTGTTATGTCAGCCCACTGTAGCACACAACCAAAAAGAGCTCAAAGTCTCTCCGTTAACATTCTACTTTTTCTTTTTCTCCAACCTCACATGGGGTCTGGATTGCATTGCCAGTTCTCCTGTGCCGTAGATTGTCTGGTGTGTGTCTGCATCCCAAATAGAACCCTATTCCCGTTATAGTGCACACCTTTTGACCAGGCCTTGGTCTAAAGTAGTGCACTATATAGGGAATAGGGTGCCATTTGGGATGCACACTGTGTCTCAGTGTAGGCAGACTGGAGCTGCACTTCTTGTCCCCTCAGATCCTTCCATTGATTCAGATGTCATTGAATTACACACTCAACAACTCGCCTGTAGATAGCTTCTGTCAAATACAGAGTTATGGACCCGCTGTTTTCTCTCTAAACTCCTGTGAACTCTCTGTAAATTGAGAGAGAGGATTCCTCTCAGAGGAAGGATATACACTTTCCATACTCTGTATATTCTGCAACATATTTAAACTTCACTCAGAAATAAAATAAAAATCAAATCAAATTTTATTTGTCACGTGCGCCAGATACAACAGGTGTAGACCTTACAGTGAAACGCTTACTTACAAGCCCTTAATCAACATAATATGCCTTAGTTTTGATTAAACTGAGAGAGGATGATACACTCTCTTTCTGTACTATGTGATATGGGTACATATCATTGTTATATACATTATTAGAAAATCAGCTCAAAATCTCTAGTTATTATGTGATTTATGTCACCTTAAATGACATTTCACTAACATGTCAACTTAGGTGACATTAAAATTACAATGGTAAAAAAAAATAAAAATCAACTATTTTAAAACCTACTGTAATAACAACATCTTGTGTTATATAATGAGTAAATGTTTTTTTTCTTCTTTACAGCACATTACTGAGGTAAATGTCTAATTAACCAGACGCATCCATTCAACATTAAAAGCTTGAAGTGGCATACTGGTTGAAAGGACAGCAAATTATGAATGTTTTGAGTTTTTCACATCTATTATAATTGATATACTTACAGTCGTCCAGTGATATGCCAGAGGGATGACAGTTTAATTAGGAAACAGGATCAAAGGTTTCAATTTAAATGGAAATTATGAACATTTAATTGCCATTAAAAACAGTAATCTATGTTGCATTACACAGCACTTTGATATCTTTGAAGTGTCTAAATGTTTTCGCCATTCAACTGTAATTGATGATGACTATTTGTTAGGCTGTGTCCCAAATGGCACCCTATTCCATATATAGTGCACTACTTATGACCAGAGCCCTCAAAGGTAGTGCACTAAATAGGGAAAAGTAGTGCACTACATAGGGAATAGGGTTCCATTTGGGGATGCCGCCGTAGTCTTTTCAAATATTGAGGTCATGTTGCTGTAAAAAAACGACTGACTAAAAGCCAAACGATTCTGCAGCTTGACACATCTTGACTTACGGTCTTTAAAGTTAACAGTATACAGTTACTATTCTAGGATGATACTTCATGCATCATGAACTTCAATTACATTGGTTTATTTTTTTTCATGCTCGAATACTCTTCTTTGTGCCTAAAAAAAAAGTGAATCAAATAAATGTATTTAAAGAGTATGTCTTTGTTTCAACACCCTCCATGTACAGTGGGGTCCGGAATTACCTGATCCCTTGATAAAGATGAGCAAAAAAAGACTGTATACAATACTGAGCTATATTGTATGCCAAAAAAAATGGAAACGTAATATTAATACAATTGCTCAGAGAAAGAGATTTTCTTTAACAAGTAATAAACCCCCCCCTTGCATTTTAGCAGATGCTCTTATTAGGCCTTGCTCAAGAGAAAATCAACAGCTTTTTCACATAGTCGGCTCGGGGATTAGAACCAGCAACCATTTGATTACTGGCCCAATGCTCTTAAGCAACCATTTGATTTCTGGCCCAATGCTCTTAACCACTAGGCTACCTGCCGCCCTCCCCCCTTGTGAAGAAAACAACTGAGCCTTTTTCTAAAATGTTTTATGAGATTAGAGAACACAGTAGGAGGGATCTTAGACCATTCAGACATAATTTTTCCAGATCTTTGATATCCTTCGTCTGTGCTTATGGACTGCCCTCTTCAATTTAGACCACAGGTTTTCAATGCGGTTCAAATCCGGAGACTGACATGGCCATTGCAAAATGTTGATTTTGTGGTTAATTAACCATTTCGTTGTGGATTTTGATGTGTGCTTGGGGGTATTGTCTTGTTGGAAGATCAACTTGCATTCAAGTTTCAGCCTTCTGGCAGAGACAACTAGGTTTTGGGCTAAAATGTCCTGGGACTTGGTGAAGTTCATGATGTGGTTGAACTTAACAAGGCCCCCAGGACCAGTGGAATCAAAATAGCCCCATAACATCAAATATCCACCTCCATATTTTACAGCAGGGATGAGGTATTTTCTGCACAAGCATGTTCTTATGACGCCAAACCCACCACTGGTGCGCGTGGCCAAAGAGCTCTATTATTATGTCATCTGACCATAGCAACGGTTCTGATCCGAGTGCCAGTGCGGTTTAGCAAAGTCCAGGCATTTATATTTGTTGGATGACATGATACTGTCATGTGACTCATCTTCATCAAGGGATCCAGTAATTCCGGACCCCACCGTAGATGTTGCTGATTGAAACACCTAGTTATCGTACTTAAATACACCGGTATTTCTGGACCCCACCGTAGATGTTGCTGATTGAAACACCTAGTATTTCTGGACCCCACCGTAGATGTTGCTGATTGAAACACCTAGTTATCGTACCTAAATACACCGGTATTTCTGGACCCCACCGTAGATGTTGCTGATTGAAACACATAGTTATCGTACCTAAATACGCCGGTATTTCCGGACCCCACCGTAGATGTTGCTGATTGAAACACATAGTTATCGTACCTAAATACACCGGTATTTCTGGACCCCACCGTAGATGTTGCTGATTGAAACACATAGTTATCGTACCTAAATACACCAGTATTTCTGGACCCCACCATAGATGTTGCTGATTGAAACACCTAGTTATCGTACCTAAATACACCAGTATTTCCGGACCCCACTGTAGATGTTGCTGATTGAAACACCTAGTTATCGTACCTAAATACACCAGTATTTCCGGACCCCACTGTAGATGTTGCTGATTGAAACACCTAGTTATTGTACCTAAATACACCAGTATTTCTGGACCCCACTGTAGATGTTGCTAATTGAAACACCTAGTTATCGTACCTAAATACACCATTGCTCTTTTCTTCCCTTCCAACAACAAACTCGTGTTTGGTTCGTTAGAAAATAGCTTCTGTCATTTCACGTTTAAAACACATTTAAAATGAAATACCTTATTTGTTGTGAATGTGCCCAACCTAACGCTGTGAGATAGTTTCCTGAAGGCTGTAGGCTATGTTTAATGAGAGACCAAAATAAACCCTGGGGTAAACATGTTAAAATGGAATTGCCCACTGGCCCTAGTCTGAACGACTAATAACAAACTGTAAGGTTAAGGCTATGCATAAAATAAGAAATAAGGACAATTTCAGAACTTCCATTTCCATTACACATTTTAGTCCAGACTTCAACAGTCATTAATGGTAGGATCCATTCCACATTTTAGTCCAGACTTCCAACAGTTATTGATGGTAGGATCCATTCAACATTTTACTCCAGACTTCAACAGTTATTGATGGTAGGATCCATTCCACATTTTAGTCCAGACTTCAACAGTTATTGATGGTAGGATCCATTCCACATTTTTGTCCAGACTTCCAACAGTTATTGATGGTAGGATCCATTCAACATTTTACTCCAGACTTCAACAGTTATTGATGGTAGGATCCATTCCACATTTAAGTCCAGACTTCCAACAGTTATTGACTGTAGAATCCATTCCACATTTGAGTCCAGACTTCAACAGTCATTAATGGTAGGATCCATTCCACATTTTAGTCCAGACTTCCAACAGTTATTGATGGTAGGATCCATTCAACATTTTACTCCAGACTTCAACAGTTATTGATGGTAGGATCCATTCCAAATTTTAGTCCAGACTTCAACAGTTATTGATGGTAGGATCCATTCCACATTTTAGTCCAGACTTCCAACAGTTATTGATGGTAGGATCCATTCCACATTTTAGTCCAGACTTCCAACAGTTATTGATGGTAGGATCCATTCCACATTTTTGTCCAGACTTCCAACAGTTATTGATGGTAGGATCCATTCCACATTTTAGTCCAGACTTCCAACAGTTATTGATGGTAGGATCCATTCCACATTTTAGTCCAGACTTCCAACAGTTATTGATGGTAGGATCCATTCCACATTTTAGTCCAGACTTCAACAGTTATTGATGGTAGGATCCATTCCACATTTTTGTCCAGACTTCCAACAGTTATTGATGGTACGATCAATTCAACATTTTACTCCAGACTTCAACAGTTATTGATGGTAGGATCCATTCCACATTTTAGTCCAGACTTCAACTGTTATTGATGGTAGGATCCATTCCACATTTTAGTCCAGAATTCAACAGTCATTGATGGTAGGATCCATTCCACATTTTAGTTCAGACTTCCAACAGTTGTTGATGGTAGGATCCATTCCACATTTGAGTCCAGACTTCAACAGTCATTGATGGTAGGATCCATTCCACATTTTAGTCCAGCCTTCCAACAGTTATTGATTGTAGGATCCATTCCACATTTTAGTCCAGACTTCAACAGTCATTGATGGTAGGATCCATTACACATTTTAGTCCAGACTTACAACAGTTAAACCCAGTGTAGTCTGGTGCTTGTGCTATATTGTCTGTACATCATTAGACAAAAATCCAATCACCCATTCTATCTAAATATATCTTCAATCATCTTCTTGCTCAACTTTCTTCTTAAGAAGTCTGTGAAGCTGAAGCTGATTGATTAGAACCTTTGTGAGACCAAGTCACACGGTCACATCGAATCAGCGCACAGGCCTGAAATGCTGTGTTCCTTTTGCCAGCCACTCTGTAGGATGAATGCTGTGTTCCATTTGCCAGCCACCCTGTAGGATGAATGCGGTGTTCCATTTGCCAGCCACCCTGTAGGATGAATGCGGTGTTCCATTTGCCAGCCACCCTGTAGGATGAATGCAAATGATGGTCCACTTAAACTCGAATGATGATTCACTGTAACGCTGGCTCCATGTTGAATGAATAACAGAAGGCGATTAGTTTATTGTATGAATCTTCCCTCCCACACAGGGGAATGAGATAGTGGAATCTCCTCTTAGCCTTGCCTGACCCGTCATTGTGTTCCTGCAATAGTGGATGGGGTAGGGGGGCATGTGTTTTTGCTATATTCGATGGGGACGGGGGCCATTGTTAAGCACTGTGTGACAAGGTAAAGGGCAAGAGGTACCTATTAACTTGGGGATTGGCTGTTATCTCCAAACGCGGCAAAACAGCTGCTGTGGGAGACAGAAAGGACGAATAGAATGTGTCATATAAAAGAGGTAGGGTATACGTCCCAAATGGCACCCTATTCCCTATAGGGGCCTGGTCTATTCAGTACAGGCATAGTCAAAAGTAGTGCACTATATAGGGAATAGGGTACCATTTGGGATGCGGCTGTAAGGCTCAAGGCATATGGAAAACAGTTAATGTTCCTTAATAGAGCCAATCCCATTTTAAAGGAGCCATTCAGCTGGATTGACATGGCTTTTCTTTTGTCCTCCATATCTGGTTAATAAAAAGCCAATACATTCATGCTACATCAGAGGAAAGCTACAGTGCCTTCAGAAAGTATTCACACTCCTTGACTTGTTCCACATTTTGTTGTGTTACAGCCTGAATTTAAAATGGATTAAGTTGATTTTTTTTTCTCACTGGCCTACAAACAATACCCCATTATGTCAAAGTGCAATTATGTTTTTTGAAATTTTTACTAATTAATTCAAAATGAAAAGCTGAAATGTCTTGAGTCAATAAGTGTTCAACCCCTTTAATGTTTACATGATTTTTGAATGACTACTACATCTCTGTACCCCACACATACAATTATCTGTAAGGTCCCTCAGTCGAACACTGAATTTCAAACACAGATTCAAACACAAAGACCAGAGAGGTTTTCCAATGCCTCGCAAAGAAGGGCACCTATTGGTAGATGGGTAAAAAGTAAATAAAGTGGTCATTGAATATCCCTTTGAGCATGGTGACATTTTTTATTACACTTTGGATGGTGTATCAATGCACCCAGTCACTACAAAGATACAGGCATCCTTCCTAACTTAGTTGCCGGAGAGGAAGGAAACCGCTCAGGGATTTCTCCATGATGCCAATGGTGACTTCAAAACAGTTACAGAGTTGAATGGCTGTGATAGGAGAAACCTGAGGATGGATCAACAACATTGTAGTTACTCCACAATACTAACCTAATTGACAGAGTGAAAAGAAGGAAGTCTGTATATAATACAAATATTCCAAAACATGCATCCTGTTTGAAACACGGCACTAAAGAAATTCACTTTTTGTCCTGAAACAAAGTGTTATGTTTGTGGCAAATCCAATACAACACATTACTGAGTACCACTCTCCATATTTTCAAGCATAGTGGTGGCTGGATCATGTTATGGGTATGCTTGTCATTGGCAAGGACTGGGGAGTTTTTCAGGATAAAGAATTAACGGAATGGAGCTAAGCACAGGCAAAATCCTAGAAGAAAACCTGGTTCAGTCTGCTTTCCACCAGACACTGGGAGATTAATTCACCTTTCAGCAGGACAATAACCTGAAACACAATGCCAAATCTACACTGGAGTGGCTTACCAAGAAGACAGTGAATGTTCCTGAGTGGCCGAGTTACAGTTTTGACTTAAATCTATTTGAAAATCTATGGCAAGACCTGAAAATGGGGTCTATCAATGATCAACAACCAATTTGACAGAGCATGAATAATTCTGAAACGAATATTGGCCAAATGTTGCCAGATCCACATGTACAAAGCGTTTAGAGAGTTACCCAGAAAGACTCACAGCTGTAATTGCTACCAAAGATGCTTCTACAAAGTATTTACTTAGGGGTGTGAATATTTATGTAAATTAGATATTTAAGAATTTTATTTTCAATAAATGTGCAATCATTTCTAAAAACATGTTTTCACTTTGTCATTATGGGGTATTGTGTGTAGATGGGTGAGACTTTATTTTTTTTAAAATCCATTTTGAATTCAGGCTGTAACACAAACAAAATGTGGAATAAGTCAAGGGGTATGAATACTTTCTGAAGACACTGTACATACTCAGAGAAAGAGTGAGTCTACATTTTCACACACAGCATTGGGACCTAGGTCTATAATTCACGTGACCCGTTCCATTAAAAGGAAAGAAGAATGTTTAGTTATTTTATAATCCAGTTGTTAGTGTAATGCTGATAATGATAATGTATTGTGGTATACTGCACACGGAGGAATATAGGCTCAATTGTGTTTAGACAATGTCCTAAAGTTAGTCACTGACCAAAGCAATATGTCCTCCTTTATTGCCAGGATTCAATGTAACCAGATGAGACACCAGTGGCTGAGTGACCCAGGTGTAAATCTATTGGGGGTGGAAATTACTGGAAATGACGGTGTGTGTGTGTGTGTGTGTGTGTGTGTGTGTGTGTGTGTGTGTGTGTGGTCTTCTCTTTCCACAGGACACACTCACACACTCTTCCATCAGCACCCATGTGAGCATTTAATTGAGTTTAATTAATTGTGGAAAGAGCCAGGCACCCCCCTTACATAAAAGCAATTAGCTATACCAATTGATCCCTGAGTCAATGAGAGGAAGAACAAAAAGTGTATCTATGGAAACCTGTAAGTGTTCCGACCGGGGTCAGTCTGTTTCTGTTTCCAATATACCTCTCTATTAAAAGATACATTCTCTGGTAGGACAAAATGTTTTGTGATTTTATATTAAAATATTTGTTTTGTATTTAATTTCATTGTACTTAATCTGTTGTTGAATAGAAAAATAATATGTTAGGATTCATTTTGTATTTGTATAATGTGTAACACTGTTTATGCTTTGAGACATTGACCATACATTTTACATCAGCTACCTCATGTCTTTGACATATCACTCAACAGCAGGGTTTGATAGGTGGCCAATACAAAGTACTGTGGTTAACCTAACACAGGTTTTGGTTTTCATCAGCGCAGATTGCATAGAGAATACATTGTAAAAATACATTGAGAAATCATTTAGAGATACATCCTAGAATATAACTATTGGTCCCTTGGACAGAAGGGTATATTTTAACAAATGGCACCATAAATGTTCTGTTCTTCCTTCTGATCCTGCAGTTATGCCATATACAGTGCCTTGCAAAAGTATTCATCCCCCTTTGGCGCTTTTTCCTATTTTGTTGCATTACAACCTGTAATTTAAATTTATTTTTATTTGGATTTTATGTAATGGACATACACAAAGTAGTCCAAATTGGTGAAGTGAAATGAAAAAAATAACTTGTTTCAAAAATGTCAAAAAAATAAATAATGGAAAAGTGGTGCGTGCATATGTATTCACCCCCTTTGCTATGAAGCCCCTAAATAAGATATGGTGCAACCAATTACCTTCAGAAGTCACATAATTAGTTTTAAAAAGTCCACCTGTGTGCAATCTAAGTGTCACATGATCTGTCACATGATCTCAGTATATATACACCTGTTCTGAAAGGGGCATCACCAAGCGAGCGGCACCATGAAGACCAAGGAGCTCTCCAAACAGGTCAGGGACAGTTGTGGAGAAGTACATATCAGGGTTGGATTATACAAATATATCCTAAACTTTGAACATCCCACGGAGCACCATTCAATCCATTATTAAAAAATGGAAAC
Source organism: Coregonus lavaretus (assembly GCF_964263955.1). NCBI lineage: Eukaryota > Metazoa > Chordata > Actinopteri > Salmoniformes > Salmonidae > Coregonus > Coregonus lavaretus. The sequence continues at coordinate 290,362 of NW_028161472.1, read as the reverse complement.
AATATGGCACCACAACAAACCTGCCAAGAGAGGGCCGCCCACCAAAACTCACAGACCAGGCAAGGAGGGCATTAATCAGAGAGGCAACAAAGAGAACAAAGATAACCCTGAAGGAGCTGCAAAGCTCCACAGCGGAGATTGGAGTATCTGTCCATAGGACCACTTTAAGCCGTACACTCCACAGAGCTGGGCTTAACGGATGAGTGGCCAGAAAAAAGCCATTGCTTAAAGAAAAAAACAAGCAAACACTTTTGGTGTTCTCCAAAAGGCATGTGGGAGACTCCACAAACATATGGAAAAAGTATACCAGTTTCATTTAAGGACCAAAGGATTGACAGCATTCCCAAATACAGTGGGGAGAACAAGTATTTGATACGCTGCCGGTTTTGCAGGTTTTCCTACTTACAAAGCATGTAGAGGTCTGTAATTTTTATCATAGGTACACTTCAACTGTGAGAGACGGAATCTAAAACAAAAATCCAGAAAATCACATTGTATGATTTTAAAGTAATTAATTTGCATTTTATTGCATGACAAAAGTATTTGATACATCAGAAAAGCAGAACTTAATATTTGGTACAGAAACCTTTGTTTGCAATTACAGAGATCATACGTTTTCTGTAGGTCTTGACCAGGTTTGCACACACTGCTGCAGGGATTTTGGCCCACTGCTCCATACAGACCTTCTCCAGATCCTTCAGGTTTCGGGGCTGTCGCTGGGCAATACAGACTTTCAGCTCCCTCCAAAGATTTTCTATTGGGTTCAGGTCTGGAGACTGGCTAGGTCTTCTATGCTTCTTACGGAGCCACTCCTTAGTTGCCCTGGCTGTGTGTTTTGGGTCGTTGTCATGCTGGAAGACCCAGCCATGACCCATCTTCAATGCTCTTACTGAGGGAAGGAGGTTGTTGACCAAGATCTCGCGATACATGGCCTCATCCATCCTCCCCTCAATATGGTGCAGTCGTCCTGTCCCCTTTGCAGAATAGCATCCCCAAAGAATGATGTTTACACCTCCATGCTTCACGGTTGGGATGGTGTTCTTGGGGTTGTACTCATCCTTCTTCTTCCTCCAAACACGGTGAGTGGAGTTTAGACCAAAAAGCTATATTTTTGTCTCATCAGACCACATGACCTTCTCCCATTCCTCCTCTGGATCATCCAGATGGTCATTGGCAAACTTCAGATGGGCCTGGACATGCGCTGGCTTGAGCAGGGGGACCTTGCGTGTGCTGCAGGATTTTAATCCATGACGGCGTAGTGTGTTACTAATGGTTTTCTTTGAGACTGTGGTCCCAGCTCTCTTCAGGTCATTGACCAGGTCCTGCCGTGTAGTTCTGGGCTGATCCCTCACCCACCTCATGATCATTGATTCCCCACGAGGTGAGATCTTGCATGGAGCCCCAGACCGAGGGTGATTGACCGTCATCTTGAACTTCTTCCATTTTCTAATAATTGCGCCAACAGTTGTTGCCTTCTCACCAAGCTGCTTGCCTATTGTCCTGTAGCCCATCCCAGCCTTGTGCAGGACTACAATTGTATCCCTGATGTCCTTACACAGCTCTCTGGTCTTTGCCATTTTTTACATTACATTTTAGTCATTTAGCAGACGCTCTTAACCAGAGCGACTTACAGGAGCAATTAGGGTTAAGTGCCTTGCTCAAGGGCACATTAACGTCATTTAGCAGACGCTCTTAGCCAGAGCGACTCACAAATTGGTGCGTTCACCCTATAGCCAGTGGGATAACCACTTTACAATTTGGGGGGGGGGGGGGGGGGTTAGAAGGAATACTTTAGCCTATCCCAGGTATTCCTTAAAGAGGTGGGGTTTCAAATGTCTCCGGAAGGTGGTGAGTGACTCCGCTGTCCTGGCGTCGTGAGGGAGCTTGTTCCACCATTGGGGTGCCAGAGCAGCGAACAGTTTTGACTGGGCTGAGCGGGAGCTGTGCTTCCGCAGAGGAAGGGGAGCCAGCAGGCCAGAGGTGGATGAACGCAATGTCCTCGTTTGGGTGTAGGGACTGATCAGAGCCTGAAGGTACAGGGGTGCCGTTCCCCTCACTGCTCCAAAGGCAAGCACCATGGTCTTGTAGCGGATGCGAGCTTCAATTGGAAGCCAGTGGAGTGTGCGGAGGAGGGGGGTGACGTGAGAGAACTTGGGAAGGTTGAACACCAGACGGGCTGCGGCATTCTGGATGAGTTGTAGGGGTTTAATGGCACAGGCAGGGAGCCCAGCCAACAGCGAGTTGCAGTAGTCCAGACGGGAGATGACAAGTGCCTGGACCAGGACCTGCGCCGCTTCCTGTGTAAGGCAGGGTCGCACTCTCCGAATGTTGTAGAGCATGAACCTGCAGGAGCGGGTCACCGCCTTGATGTTGGCGGAGAACGACAGGGTGTTGTCCAGGGTCACGCCTAGGCTCTTCGCACTCTGGGAGGAGGACACAGCGGAGTTGTCTACCGTGATGGCGAGATCATGGTACGGGCAGTCCTTCCCCGGGAGGAAGAGCAGCTCCGTCTTGCCAGGGTTCAGCTTGAGGTGGTGATCCGTCATCCATACTGATATGTCTGCCAGACATGCAGAGATGCGATTCGCCACCTGGTTATCAGAAGGGGGAAAGGAGAAGATTAGTTGTGTATCGTCAGCGTAGCAATGATAGGAAAGGCCATGTGAGGATATGACAGAGCCAAGTGACTTGGTGTATAGGGAGAAAAGGAGAGGGCCCAAAACCGATCCCTGGGGGACACCAGTGGTGAGAGCACGTGGTGCGGAGACAGCTTCCCGCCACGCCACTTGGTAGGAGCGACCGGTCAGGTAGGACGCAATCCAGGAGTGAGCCGCGCCGGAGATGCCCATTTCGGAGAGGGTGGAGAGGAGGATCTGATGGTTCACAGTATCAAAGGCAGCAGACAGGTCTAGAAGGACAAGAGTAGAGGAGAGAGAGTTAGCTTTAGCAGTGCGGAGAGTCTCTGTGACACAGAGAAGAGCAGTCTCAGTTGAATGACCAGTCCTGAAACCTGATTGGTTTGGATCAAGAAGGTCATTCTGAGAGAGATAGCAAGAGAGTTGGCTAAAGACGGCACGCTCAATAGTTTTGGAAAGAAATGAAAGAAGGGATACTGGTCTGTAGTTGTTGAAATCAGTGGGGTCGAGTGTTGGTTTTTTGAGAAGGGGAGTAACTCTCGCTCTCTTGAAGACGGAAGGGACATGGCCAGCGGTCAAGGATGAGTTGATCAGCGAGGTGAGGTAGGGGAGAAGGTCACCGGAGATGGTCTGGAGAAGGGAGGAGGGGATGGGGTCAAGCGGGCAGGTTGTTGGGCGGCCTGCAGTCACAAGTCGCAGGATCTTATCTGGAGAGAGAGGGGAGAAAGAAGTCAAAGCATAGGGTAGGGCAGTGTGAGCAGGACCAGCAGTGTCATTAGACTTAACAAACAAGGATCGGATGTCGTCAACCTTCTTTTCAAAGTGGTTGACGAAGTCATCCACAGAGAGAGAGGAGGGGGGGGGGGGGGGAGGGAGGATTCAGGAGGGAGGAAAATGTGGCAAAGAGCTTCCTAGGGTTAGAGGCAGATGCTTGGAATTTAGAGTGGTAGAAGGTGGCCTTAGCAGCAGAAACAGATGAAGAAAATGTAGAGAGGAGGGAGTGAAAAGATGCCAGGTCGGCAGGGAATTTAGTTTTCTTCCATTTCCGCTCCGCTGCCCGGAGCTCTGTTCTGTGAGCTCGCAATGAGTCATCAAGCCACGGAGCTGGAGGGGAGGACCGAGCCGGCCGGGAGGATAGGGGACACAGAGAGTCAAAGGATGCAGAAAGGGAGGAGAGGAGGGTTGAGGAGGCAGAATCAGGAGATTGGAGGGAGAAGGATTGAGCAGAGGGAAGAGATGATAGGATGGAAGAGGAGAGAGTAGTGGGAGAGAGAGAGCGAAGGTTGCGGCGGCGCATTACCATCTGTGTAGGGGCAGAGTGAGTAGTGTGGGAGGAGAGTGAGAGAGAAAAGGAAACAAAGTAGTGGTCGGAGACTTGGAGGGGAGTTGCAGTGAGATTAGTAGAGGAGCAGCATCTAGTGAAGATGAGGTCAAGCGTATTGCCTGCCTTGTGAGTAGGGGGGGACGGTGAGAGGGTGAGGTCAAAAGAGGAGAGGAGTGGAAAGAAGGAGGCAGAGAGAAATGAGTCAAATGTGGACATAGGGAGGTTGAAATCCCCCAAAACTGTGAGGGGTGAGCCATCCTCAGGGAAGGAACTTATCAAGGCGTCAAGCTCATTGATGAACTCTCCAAGGGAACCTGGAGGGCGATAGATGACAAGGATATTAAGCTTAAATGGGCTAGTGACTGTGACAGCATGGAATTCAAATGAGGAGATAGACAGATGGGTTAGGGGAAAAATTGAGAATGTCCACTTGGGAGAGATGAGGATTCCTGTACCACCACCCCTCTGACCAGATGCTCTCGGGGTATGCGAGAACACATGGTCAGACGAGGAGAGAGCAGTAGGAGTAGCAGTGTTTTCAGTGGTGATCCATGTTTCCGTCAGCGCCAGGAAGTCGAGGGACTGGAGGTTGGCATAGGCTGGGATGAAGTCAGCTTTGTTGGCAGCAGAACGGCAGTTCCAGAGGCTGCCTGCGACCTGGAACTCCACGTGGGTGGTGCGTGCAGGGACCACCAGATTGGAGAGGCAGCAGCCACGCGGTGTGGTGCGTTTGTGTAGCCTGTGCAGAGAGGAGAGAACAGGGATAGGCAGAGGCATAGTTGACAGGCTGTAGCAAATGGCTACAAAAATGCAGAGGAGATCGGAATGAAATGGGCTAAGCATCTGGGAGTGGAGAGAGCAGGGCCTCCCTCACCAAAACTTCTACCTCGGAAACTAAAATTGTTTCACTGAACCACCCAAAGAAAAAACTCTCCCAACTTCCGCCTTTGGAAATCAGAATTGTTGTGAACCACAGCGGTTCAATGTTTAAAGGAGTAGACTCAACCCACTTTGTTCAGCTAGCCAACTATGACTCCATAGCCAACTAGCAGACTAGCATCCAATAACAATAACACACCGTTTAGCGCCAACACTTGGTCACAACAAACCACCAATATTGTGATAACACACTAAACAGATCATTCGTGTCTGTGTCAAGTTCCTTACATGACGCAGCAGTGATTAGACGTTGGCTAGCTAGGACAAGTAAATTGTGGTTAGCTACTTCAGTACAGCCAAATGGTCATGTTGGGTAGCTAGCAATGGCCACTGTGTCGACTCTGTTTGAAGAACGGCTAGCTAGCTAGCTTCGTGCTACAGCTGGCACGGCCGAGGACACTGCCAAGACACAGTAACTACCCACAACAACCCACGAAGCCTAGCTATGACGCCGTAGCCAACCTGCAAGCTAGCATCCATTAACACACAACTTAGCATCAACACCTGGCCACAACAAACTGCCAAGAGTGTGTCAGCACACCAAACAGACAATTCAAGTCTGTGTCGAGTTCCCTTCACAACGCAACAAAAAAAAAAAATAATAATAATAATAATTAAACGTTGGAACCAGCTCTCCAGCGTTGCTAATCGTTACCAATAGCTACCCGCTAGCTAGCTAGCTTCGTGCCTCAATTCTAACCCACAATTACCCACGGAAAGCTACAATAACAACAATACTAACCTACAATAAATACAATACCTAACTACAGCTAACTACCTACCTACGATCTAGTACATGGTTAAGCAAAAGTTAAACGTTGGGTAGGACTACATTACCGTTGGAGCCAGCTCTCCAGCGTTGCTAATCGTTACCAATAGCTACCCGCTAGCTAGCTAGCCTCGTGCCTCGATACTAATCCACAATTACCTATGGAAAGCTACTACAACCACAATACTAACCTACAATAAATTCAATACCTAACTACAGCTAGCTACCTACCTACGATCTAATACATGGTTAAGCAAAAGTTAAACGTTGGGTAGGAGTACATTACCGTTGGAACCAGCTCTCCAGTGTTGCTAATCGTTACCAATAGCTACCCGCTAGCTAGCTAGCCTCATGCCTCGATACTAACCCACAAATTACCCACGGAAAGCTACAATAACAACAATACTAACCTACAATAAATACAATACCTAACTACAGCTAACTACCTACCTACGATCTAATACATGTGTAGGGGCAGAGTGAGTAGTGTGGGAGGAGAGTGAGAGAGAAAAGGAAACAAAGTAGTGGTCGGAGACTTGGAGGGGAGTTGCAGTGAGATTAGTAGAGGAGCAGCATCTAGTGAAGATGAGGATCTAGTGAAGATTTGCCATTGTGGAGAGGTTGGAGTCTGTTTTATTGAGTGTGTGGACAGGTGACTTTTATACAGGTAAAGAGTTCAAACAGGTGCAGTTAATACAGGTAATGAGTAGAGAACAGGAGGGCTTCTTAAAGAAAAACTAACTGGTCTGTGAGAGCCGGAATTCTTACTGGTTGGTAGGTGATCAAATACTTATGTCATGCAATAAAATGCAAATTAATTACTTAAAAATCAAACAATGTGATTTTCTGGATTTTTGTTTTAGATTCCGTCTCTCACAGTTGAAGTGTACCTATGATAAAAATTACAGACCTCTACATGCTTTGTAAGTAGGAAAACCTGCATAATCGGCAGTGTATCAAATACTTGTTCTCCCCACTGTAGATTGCAAAATAGTTTGGAAGAGATTTTTGACGTACCGATTCCATGGCATAGTCTTTATGAATTGATACGCAAAACGACGCCGGATTCAAAACGTATAATTTTTCTATTAAAATTATTCTATAAAATTCTTGCTACCAATAGAATGTTATTTATATGGGGGATACAATCTTCCGAGCTCTGCAGATTTTGCTGCGAAGAGACAGAATCATTAGATCATTTGTTTTGGTACTGTCCATTTGTAGCTAGTTTTTGAACACAGGTCCAGGAATGGCTAAAGGATTACAATATTTACCTGGAGCTAACCTTGCAGATAGCATTACTGGGTGATCTGAAAAGTCATAGTCAATTGATCAATAATATAATAATACTTTTAGCAAAAATGTTTATATTCAATTTATGATCTGTAGAAACAATGAGAATAGAGAGGTTCAGAACTTTTGTAAAACATCAAATTTTTACATTTTTGCAGACGCTCTTATCCAGAGCGACTTACAGTTAGTGAGTGCATACATTTTTTTATTATTACTATTATTATTATTTTTTAATTATACTGGCCCCCCGTGGGAATTGAACCCACAACCCTGGCGTTGCAAACGCCATGCTCTGCCAACTGAGCTACATCCCTGTACAGTTGAACAATATTTGGCAAATAGAAATCCAATATGGATGGTGTTAAGAGATAGACGGGAGGTGTTGAATGGAGCTGAAGGATGGGACTAATAACAACAACTAATAACAACAAGATAACTCTTGTAAAGCATACTGTGTCCATAATAAGTATATAGGTTATATATTGTGAGCTTTTGTGAAAGAGCACAGTTAGAAAAATATGGCATATACAGTTGAAGTCGGAAGTTTACATACACTTAGGTTGGACTCATTAAAACTATTTTTTCAACCACTCCACAAATGTCTTGTTAACAAACTATAGTTTTGGCAAGTCGGTTAGGAGATCTACTTTGTGCATGACACAAGTAATTTTTCCAACAATTGTTTACAGACAGATTATTTCACTTATATTTCACTGTATCACAATTCCAGTGGGTCAGAAGTTTACATACACCAAGTTGACTGTGCCTTTAAACAGCTTGGAAAATTCCAGAAAATGATGTTATAGCTTTAGAAGCTTCTGATAGGTTAATTGACATCATTTGAGTCAATTGGAGGTGTACCTGTGGATGTATTTCAAGGCCTACCTTCAAACTCAGTGCCTCTTTGCTTGACATCATGGGGAAATGAAAAGAAATCTGCCAAAACCTCAGAAAATAAATTGTAGACCTCCACAAGTCTGGTTCATCCTTGAATAGTTATGCACGCTCAAATTGTCTGTTTTTTTTTGTCATATTTTTTGTTTGTTTCACAAGAAAAAATATTTTGCATCTTCAAAGTGGTAGGCATGTTGTGTAAATGAAATGATACAACCCCCCCCAATTTTTTTTATTTATTCCAGGTTGTGAGGCAACAAAATAGGAAAAATTCCAAGGGGGTGAATTATTTCGCAAGCCAATGTATATAGAACAGATACAAGTTGCATCCCAAATGTGGAATAGGGTGCCAACAGGGTCACTTTACAGATGAACGAGCTACCAGACCCGGTCTCAGGGATGGCTAACTCTGGAGATCCCTTCAAGTTTGTTTGTACCTTTCTTGTGGACTTATATTAAAAGGCTCTATAAAAGGCTCATGAATCAGTTGATCTTTGGCAATTCAAAAAGGCTGATTGAGGAACTTTTTAAAGACTTGTTTTTGTTTTCAATGATTGTGTTTTACTTTTCGTGTATTGATATGAATATTGATGTGTATAATGATGTGTATAATTACATTTACGTCATTTAGCAGACACACTTATCCAGAGCTACTTACATGAGCAATTAGGGTTAAGTGCCTTGCTCAAGGGCACATCGACAGATTTTTCACCTTGTCAGCTCGGGGATTAAAACCAGCAACCTTTCAGTTACTGGCACAATGCTCTTAACCACTAAGCTACCTGCCGCCCATATAATGATGTGTATATTGATATGAATATTGATATGTATAATGATGTGTATGATGATGTGTAAATTGATATGAATATTGATGTGTATATTGATATGAATATTGATGTGTATATTGATATGTATAATGATGTATATAATGATGTGTATATTGATATGAATATTGATATGTATAATAATATGAATATTGATGTGTATAATGATGCGTATAATGATGTGTATATTGATATGAATATTAATGTGTATTTTGATGTGTATATTGATGTGTATTGATGTGTACTGATGTCTATTGAGGTGATTTGATGTGTCTTCCAAGTGGCACAGTGTTCTAAGGCACTGCATCGCAGTGCTAGCTGTGCCACTAGAGATCCTGGTTCAAATCCAGGCTCTGTCGTAGCCGGCCGCGACCGGGAGACCCATGGGGCGGCGCACAATTGGCACAGCATCGTCCAGGGTATGGGAGGGAATGGCCGGCAGGGATGTAGCTCAGTTGGTAGCTTATGGCGTTTGCAACGCCAGGGTTGTGGGTTCGATTCCCACGGGGTCCAGTATGAAATAAAAAAATAATAATGTATGCACTCACTAACTGTAAGTCGCTCTGGATAAGAGGGTCTGCAAAATGACTAAAATGTATATTGATGTGCATAATAATGGATATGTATGTTGATGTGTATTTTTTTAATTTTAGCAGACACTCTTATCCAGAGCGACTTACAGTTAGTGAGTGCAAACATTTTCATACTGGCCCCCCGTGGGAATCGAACCCACAACCCTGGCGTTGCAAGCGCCATGCTCTACCAACTGAGCTACAGGGGTATTTATATGTATATTGATGTGCATAATGACATATAGATGGATGTGTTTGATGATGTGTATATTGATGTGTATAATGATGTGTATTGATGTGTATAATGATGTGTATTGATGTGTATGTATGTATATATTGATGTGTATGTCAGTGTTGATGTGGATGCGGTTGAGGAGTCTGACGCAGGACGCATAGGCTGAGTCACACAAGACTTTACTAACTGTATAAACAATACAAAATAAAGGACCTCAAAACCAGGAGGCGAGCGACAATGCAACACAGTGCGTCACAATAAACAAAGTCCAGAGTACTGCACAGGTGCCACCAACGGACAGGCGGAAAATAACACACAAACTAACGAAAACAACACAGGAAACGTATAGGGCACTTAATCAGACCCAAACGGACACAGGTGTAACAGACAGACCCAACCAAATGAACATCGAAACATTCAACGGTGGCAGCTAGTACTCCGGGGACGACGAACGCCGAAGCCTGCCCGAGCAAGGAGGAGGAGCAGTCTCGGCAGAATTCGTGACAGTACCCGCCCCTTAGCCTCGGGGACGACCAGGAGGTCGCGGAGCCGGGCGCGTGGGATGACCACGGTGGAACTCAGTCAGGAGGGATGGATCTAGGATATCCCTCCTAGGCAGCCAGCACCGTTCCTCTGGGCCGTACCCCTCCCACTCCACGAGATACTGGAGACCCCCCATCCGACGTCTCGAGTCCAAGATGGTCCTGACCGTGTACGCCGGAGCTCCCTCGATGTCCAGTGGGGGCGGAGGGGTCTCTCCTATCTCACCTTCCTGGAGTGGACCAGCTACCACCGGCCTGAGAAGAGACACATGGAACGAGGGGTTAATATTCTTATAATCAATAGGCAGTTGTAACCTGTAACACACCTCGTTCAATCTCCTCAGGACTTTAAAAGGCCCCACAAACCGCCGACCCAGCTTCCGGCAGGGCAGGCGGAGGGGCAGGTTTCGAGTCGAGAGCCAGACTCGATCTCCCGGTGCGTACACCGGTCCCTCACTGCGGTGGCGATCGGCGCTCGCCTTCTGTCGACGGATGGCCCGCTGCAGATGGACATGTGCAGCGTTCCACAGCTCCTCCGAGCGCCGAATCCACTCATCCACCGCAGGAGCCTCGATCTGGCTCTGGTGCCATGGTGCCAGAACCGGCTGATACCCTAACACACACTGGAAAGGGGTTAGATTGGTGGAGGAGTGGCGGAGAGAGTTCTGTGCCATCTCTGCCCAGGGGATATACCTTGACCACTCCTCCGGCCAGCCCTGGCAATAGGACCTCAGAAACCTACCCACATCCTGGTTGACTCATTCTACCTGTCCATTGCTCTCTGGGTGGTAACCCGAGGTAAGGCTCACCGAGACCCCCAAGCGTTCCATGAACGCCCCCCAGACTCTGGAGGTGAACTGGGGACCTCGGTCAGACACTATATCCTCGGGAACCCCATAGTGCCGGAAAACGTGGGTAAATAGGGCCTCAGCGGTCTGTAGGGCAGTAGGGAGACCCGGCATTGGGAGGAGACGACAGGTCTTGGAAAACCGGTCCACAACGACCAAAATGGTGGTATTCCCCTGGGAGGGGGGAAGGTCGGTCACAAAATCCACCGAGAGGTGGGACCATGGTCGTTGTGGAACGGGCAGGGGATGTAACTTCAGGGCAGGTGTCAAGGCGCCTTACACTGGCCGCACACCGAGCAGGAGGAGACATAAACCCTCACATCCCTAGCTAACGTTGGCCACCAGTATTTCACGCTAAGGCAGTGCACTGTCCGGCCAATACCTGGATGTCCAGAGGAGGGTGATGTATGAGCCCAATAAATAAGGCGATCACGAACCTCGAGCGGAACGTACGTCCGCCCCACAGGACACTCTGGGGGAGTAGGGTCGGTACGTAACGCCCGCTCGATCTCCGCATCGACCTCCCACACCACCGGAACCACCAGACAAGACTCCGGCAGTATGGGAGTAGGCTCAATGGACCTCTCCTCTGTGTCATACCGCCGGGACAGGGCGTCTGCCTTACCGTTCTGGGACCCTGGGATGTACGTGATCTTAAAAACAAACCGGGTCAGGAACATGTTCCACCTAGCCTGACGAGGGTTTAATCTCCTAGCTGCCCGGATGTACTCCAGGTTACGGTGGTCAGTCAGAATGAGGAAAGGGTGTTGAGCCCCCTCAAGCCAATGCCTCCACACCTTTAGGGCCTGAACCACGGCTAACAGCTCCCTGTCCCCTACGTCATAATTACGCTCCGCCGGGCTGAGCTTCTTAGAACAGAACGCACAGGGGCGGAGTTTAGGTGGCGTGCCGGACCGTTGCGACAGAACCGCCCCAATACCAGCCTCTGACGCGTCTACCTCAACTTGGAATAGTAAAGCGGGGTCCGGATGCGCCAGCACCGGAGCCGAAGTGAACAGGTTCTTCAGTTTAACAAATGCCCTGTCCGCTTCAGCTGACCACTGCAAACGCACCGGGCCCCCCTTTAGCAGGGACGTAATGGGAGCTGCCACCTGTCCAAAGCCCCGGATAAACCTCCGGTAGTAATTAGCAAAACCCAAAAACTGCTGCACCTCTTTTACAGTGGTTGGAGTTTGCCAATTACGCACGGCAGACACACGGTCAACCTCTATCTTCACACCAGACGCGGACAATCGATAACCCAAAAAGGAGATGGACTCCTGGAAAAACAAGCATTTCTCTGCCTTGACATACAAGTCATGCTCCAACAGCCTCCTCAACACTCGGCGCACCAGGGCTACATGCTCGGCTCGTGTAGAAGAGTACACTAGGATGTCGTCGATGTACTCTACCACACCCTGCCCATGCATGTCCCGGAAAATCTCGTCCACAAAGGATTGGAAGACTGAAGGAGCATTCATTAACCCGTATGGCATGACGAGATACTCGTAATGACCCGAGGTGGTGCTAAATGCTGTTTTCCATTCATCTCCCTCCCTAATGCGCACCAGATTGTACGCGCTCCTGAGATCCAACTTTGTGAAGAACCGCGCTCCGCGTAATGATTCAGTCATAGTCGCAATCAGAGGAAGAGGATAACTGTACTTAACCGTGATCTGATTGAGACTACGGTAATCAATACACGGGCGCAAACCCCCGTCCTTCTTCTTCACAAAGAAGAAACTCGAGGAAACCGGGGAAGTGGAGGACCGTATGTATCCCTGTTCCAAGGACTCGGCTATGTAAGTCTCCATAGCCGCTGTCTCCTCTTGAGACAGGGGATACACACGGCTCCGCGGAAGTGCCGCTCCTGTTTGGAGATCTATCGCACAATCCCCCTGTCTATGAGGTGGCAACCGGGTTGCCCTAGTCTTGCTGAACACAAGTGCTAATTCCTCATATTCAGGGGGAATGCGCATTGCGGGCACTTGGTTCGGACTCTCCACCGAGGTCGCCCCTACGGAAACACCTAGACATCTCCCTACACACTGGGCAGACCACTCCATAAGAGCCCTCTGTTGCCACGCAATGGTAGGATCATGGGCGCTGAACCAGGGAAGCCCCAGCACCACGGGATACGCAGGAGAGTCGATCAGATAAAACTGAATGATCTCCTCATGACCCCCCTGCGTAGTCATCTTAAGTGGTGCTGTGACTTCTCTAATCAACCCCGACCTCAGCGGCTGTCTGTCTAGGGCATGAATAGGGAAGGGGGCTTCCACCGGCCGAAGGGGAATTCCTAACCTAGAACAAAATTCACGATCAACAAAATTCCCAGCTGCGCCTGAATCTACTAGCGCCTTATGCTGGGAATGAGGTGCCACCTGTGGAAATCTCACAGGTATACACAGGTGACCAACAGAGAGCTCTGGGTAAGTGGGGCGCCTACTCACCTGAAATGACTCCCCAGTGCGTGACCTGTTGTCCCCTCTCCCAGGAGACCCTCCCCAGCACCTAGCCGCAGTGTGCCCTCCACGGCCACAGTTGGTGCAGGGGACGGCCCCCCTCGGGTTCTCTCTCCTCCTCTTCCTAGCACCAGCACCCCCGAGCTCCATGGGAATCGGCTCGGAGGTGCTGGAGGATGGAATGGACGACCCCCATTCGGGACGTCCGCGGGTAGCCAGCAGGGTGTCGAGACGGATGGAAATGTCCACCAACTGGTCGAAGGATAGGTTGGTGTCCCTGCAGGCCAGCTCACGACAAACGTCCTCTCTTAGGCTGCATCGATAGTGGTCGATGAGGGCCCTCTCATTCCACCCCGCATCCGCCGCTAGAGTCCAGAACTCCAGGGCGAACTCCTGTGCACTCCTCTTCCCCTGTCGGAGGTGGAACAGACGCTCCCCCGCCGCCTTCCCCTCAGGTGGATGATCGAACACTGCCCTGAAGCGGCGGGAGAACTCCGCGTAGGTGATGGTGGCGGCGTCTATTCCCCTCCATTCGGCGTTGGCCCACTCCAACGCCTTGCCGGAGAGACAGGAGATGAGGGCGGAGACGCTCTCGTATCCCGAGGGCGCCGGGTGTATGGTGGCCAGGTAGAGTTCCACCTGCAGGAGGAACCCCTGACACCCGGCTGCGGTACCATCATATGCCCTCGGGAGCGAGAGCCGAATGCCACTGGGTTCCGGTGCTGGGAGAGGAGGCCTGGCCGATGGTGATGGTAAGGTGTGCGAAGGTGTGGGCACCTCTCCGGTGACCAAACGGCGCAGAGTGTTGGACACCTCGTTCATGGCGGCCCCAAGTTGCCGGATCATGGTGTCTTGATCGCTGATCCGTTCCTCCAGCGACTTGGGTGCCGCCGCTGCTCCTGCTGACTCCATAGCGGGTGTGTTATTCTGTCAGTGTTGATGTGGATGCGGTTGAGGAGTCAGACGCAGGACGCATAGGCTGAGTCAAACAAGACTTTACTAACTGTATAAACAATACAAAATAAAGGACCTCAAAACCAGGAGGCGAGCGACAACGCAACACAGTGCGTCACAATAAACAAAGTCCAGAGTACTGCACAGGTGCCACCAACGGACAGGCGGAAAAAAACACACAAACTAACGTAAACAACACAGGAAACTTATAGGGCACTTAATCAGACCCAAACGGACACAGGTGTAACAGACAGACCCAACCAAACGAACATCAAAACATTCAACGGTGGCAGCTAGTACTCCGGGGACGACGAACGCCGAAGCCTGCCCGAGCAAGGAGGAGGAGCAGTCTCGGCAGAATTCGTGACAGTGTATAATGCTGTGTATATTGATATGAATATTGATGTGTATATTGATGTGTATATTGATGTGTATATTGATGTATATTGATATATATTGATGTTTATTGATGTATATGGATGTGTGTAATGATGTGTATATTAATGTGTATGTTGATGTGTATATTTATGTGTATATTGATGTGCATAATGACATAAAGATGAATGTGTTTGATGATGTGTATATTGATGTGTATAGTGATGTGTATTGATGTGTGTAATGATGTACATTGATGTGTGTAAAGATGTATATTGATGTGTATACTGATGTGTATAATGTTTTGTGATGTTATATTGTAATATTTGTAACACTGTTTTATATTTTATTTCATTGTACTTCATCTGTTGTTGAAAAGGGAAATAATCTGGTAGTATTTGTATAATGATGTGTATTGATGTATATAATGATGTGTATGATTATGTGTATAATGATGTGTATAATGATGTGTATAATGATGTGTATAATGATGTGTATATTGATGTTTATAATGATGTGTATTGATATGTATAATAATGAATATTGATGTGTATAATGATGTGTATAATGATGTGTACTGATGTGTATTGATGTGTATAACAATCTATATTGATGAGCATAATGATGTATATAATAATGTGTACCGATGTGTATTGATGTCTACAATAATGTATATTGATGTATATAATGATGTGTATAATGATGTGTATAATGACGAGTACTGATGTGTATAATGATGTGTATTGACGTGTATCCAGGGTTCATCTGTAAAAGAGACATTAGACTCAGCATGACTCCCCGTTCGAAATAAAGGTACAAATAATACGTAATAACAATGAGAATAAGAATAATAATCACGATAATAATTCAGACGCATCCGTAGCAGCTCAGGGATGAAGTCTATAGCACTCAGAGGACATCATCTGCTGTGTTGACCTCTAACCATAGGGGAGTTCTCAGAGGACACCACCTGCAGTGTCAAGCTTTAATCATAGGGGAGTTCTCAGATAAAATCCAACATTATCCTCTCGCAAGTGTATTTCTGTCTTAATGGAACACTATTGCTCCGCGTTTGAATGTAAATCTAACATTATTGCTGTGTTTCAGTTTTATGGAAAATCCAACATTATCACTATGCATTTCTCATTATCAGATCTTGGTTTGTCACTAGCACATTTGTCGCTGGAAGGTTTCAGTGACAGGGTGTTAGTCGCTGGCAGGTTCCAGTGAAGGGGGTTAGTTGCTGGCAGGTTCCAGTGAAGGGTGTTAGTTGCTGGCAGGTTTCAGTGACAGGGTGTTAGTCGCTGGCAGGTTTCAGTGACAGGGTGTTAGTCGCTGGCAGGTTTCAGTGACAGGGTGTTAGTCGCTGGCAGGTTTCAGTGACAGGGTGTTAGTCGCTGGCAGGTTTCAGTGACAGGGTGTTAGTCGACTGGCAGGTTTCAGTTACAGGGTGTTAGTCGACTGGCAGGTTTCAGTGACAGGGTGTTAGTTGCTGGCAGGTTCCAGTGAAGGGGGTTAGTTGCTGGCAGGTTCCAGTGAAGGGGGTTAGTTGCTGGCAGGTTCCAGTGAAGGGGGTTAGTTGCTGGCAGGTTCCAGTGAAGGGGGTTAGTTGCTGGCAGGTTCCAGTGAAGGGTGTTAGTTGCTGGCAGGTTCCAGTGAAGGGGGTTAGTTGCTGGCAGGTTCCAGTGAAGGGGGTTAGTTGCTGGCAGGTTCCAGTGAAGGGGGTTAGTTGCTGGCAGGTTCCAGTGAAGGGGGTTAGCCACTCGTAGCTAGTAGTATCCGGGATTGCAGCGACAGGGTAATCTGTGCATGTTGCGCGGCAGAGGACACGGACCTACACCTCATCTCCAATCGGAGACTAAAACCATGATAACCCTCACCAAAGGCAGGATAAGCCTTGAAAATGTGTCTTTGGTTTAGCTGGGGTTTTCTTCAAATATTTTCAATGTATTATCAGTCAGTTCATCTGGGTCTGTTGTGATATAACTTACTGCCTTACTAATAATGGTTCTGAGACTATGCTGAACCGTAAAGAACCTTGAACAGTGTGTGTTTGTGTGTGTGTGTGTGTGTGTATATGTGTGTGTGCGTGTGTGTGTGTGTGTGTGTGTGTGTGTGTGTGTGCGTGCGTGCGTGCGTGCGTGTGTGTGCGTGTGTGTGTGTGTGTGTGTGTGTGTGTGTGTGTATGTGTGTCTGTGTTGGGGTGTCAGCGTAAGTATGTGTGAGTGTGTGGGCGTGCATAGAGTCAGTGCATGTGAGTTA
The DNA here is from genome assembly GCF_964263955.1 of Coregonus lavaretus. NCBI lineage: Eukaryota > Metazoa > Chordata > Actinopteri > Salmoniformes > Salmonidae > Coregonus > Coregonus lavaretus. The sequence goes on along the minus strand of NW_028161472.1, from coordinate 273,430 downwards.
GTGCAAAAAAAGGAGCAATACAAGTAGTCCGGGTAGCCATTTGATCAGCTATTTAGAAGTCTTGTTTAGAAGTCTTATGGCTTGGGGGTAGAAGCTGTTAAGGAGCCTTTTGGACCTAGACTTGGCGCTTGCCATGCGGTAGCAGAGAGAACAGTCTATGACTAGGGTGACTGGAGTCTTTGTCTATTTCTTTAGCCTTCCTCTGACACCGCCTGGTATAGAGGTCCTGGATGGCAGGAAGCTCGGCCCCAGTGATGTAATGGGCAGTACGCACTACACTCTGTAGCGCGTTACGGTCGGATGCCGAGCAGTTGCCATACCAGGCGGTGATGCAACCGGTCAGGATGCTCTCGATGGTGCAGCTGTAGAACTTTTTGAGGATCTGGGGACCCATGCCAAATCTTTTCAGTCTCCTGAGGGGGAATAGGCATTGTCGTGCCCTCTTCACGACTTTCCTGGTATGTTAGGACGATGATAGTTTGTTGGTGATGTGGACACCAAGGAACTTGAAACTCTCGACCCGCTCCACCACAGCCCCGTCGATATGAATGGGGGCATGTTCGGCCCTCCTTTCCCTATAGTCCATGATAAGCTCCAATTAATCAAATGGCCACCCAGACTATTTACCTTGACTTTTCATATAAGCGTCCGGGTTAGATTCCCGCTCCTTGAAAGCGGCAGCTCTAGCCTTTAGCTCAGAGAGGGATGTTGCCTGTAATCCACGGCTTCTGGTTGGGACATGTACTTGGGGACGATGTCTTCGATGCACTTATTAATGAAGTCGGTGACTGACGTGGTAAACTCTTCAGTGCCATCGGATGAATCCCGGAACACATCCAGTCTGGCGACACAGTCCTGTAATTATTTTTATTTTTTTACCTGGAACCCGAAAAAGGGTTCTCCTATGGGAACAGCAGAATAACCTTTTTAGGTTCTAGACAGCATTTTAAGAGCACTATAAAGGGAATATTGTGCCGTTTGGGATGCAACTCTTCTGTTGGGATCCTGGGGTTTACAAGGTCTTTCACCCGCATTACATCCTGAAGGGCCCAATCTGTTCCGCATTAGACACAGAGACACACGGACCAATGACACTAATAGATGGATGCCAAGCCAGCCACCCTGGTTAAGCAGAGACACACGGACCAATGACACTAATAGTTGGATGCCAAGCCAGCCATGCTGGTTAAGCAGAGACACACCGACCAATGACCCTAATGGATGGAAGCCAAGCCAGTCACCCTGGTTAAGGGACTCTTGCTGCAACTAAACAAGAACTATAGTGGTCCGGAGGATGTCATGGTTAAGAGTTGTGGTGTCAGGATGAATGCACACACACACACACACACACAGACACACACACACACACATAGACACACACACACACACACACATAGACACACACACACACACACACACATAGACACACACACACATACACACACACACATACACACACACACGCACACACACAGACACACACACACACACACACACACACACACGCACACACAGACACACACACACATACACACACACACACACACACACACACACAGACACACTCACACCCTGTGTGGGGGAGTGACTATAACGAATGACTACAGTACTCTACAGTGCCAGGATAGCCATGTTATTTTCTACTCTATACAGTTCCTTCGGAAAGTATTCAGACCCCTTGACGTTTTCCACATTTTGTTTTACGTTACAGCCTTATTCTAAAATGGATTAAATTGTTTTTCTCCCTCATCAACCTACAAACAATACCCCATAATGAAAAAAACTGAAATATAACATTTACATAAGTATTCAGACCCTTTACTCAGTACTTTGTTGAAGCATCTTCGGCAGCGATTACAGCATCGAGTCTTCTTGGGTATGACGCTACAAGCTTGGCACACCTGTATTTGGGGAGTTTCTCCCATTCTTCTCTGCAGATCCTCTCAAGCTCTGTCAGGTTGGATGGGGAGCGTCGCTGCACAGCTATTTTCAGGTCTCTCCAGAGATGTTTGATCTGGTTCATGTACGGCCTCTGGCTGGGCCACTCAAGGACATTCAGAAACTTGTTCCGAAGCCAGAAGCCTGCATTGTCTTGGCTGTGTGCTTAGGATCATTGTCCTGTTGGAAGATGAACCTTCACCCCAGTCTGAGGTCCTGAGCACTCTGGAGCATGTTTTCATCAAGGATCTCTCTGTACTTTGCTCCGTTCATCTTTGCCTTGATCCTGACTAGTCTCCCAGTCCCTGCCGCTGAAAAACATCCCCAAAGCATGATGCTGCCATCACCCTGCTTCAATGTAGGGATGGTGCCAGGTTTTTTCCAGACGTGATGCTTGGCATTCAGGCCAAAGAGTTCAATCTTGGTTTCATCAGACCAGAGAATCTTGTTTCTCATGGTCTGAGAGTCTTTAGGTGCCTTTTGGCAAACTCCAAGCGGGCTGTCTTTTGCCTTTTACTGAAGAGTGGCTACCGTCTAGTCACTCTACCAAAAAGGCCTGATTGGTGGAGTGCTGCAGAGATGGTTGTCCTTCTGTGGTCCTCTGTAGCTCAGCTGGTAGAGCACGGCGCTTGTAACGCCAAGGTAGTGGGTTCGATCCCCGGGACCACCCATACACAAAAATGTATGCACGCATGACTGTAAGTCGCTTTGGATAAAAGCGTCTGCTAAATGGCAAATTAATAATTAATTCTCGAATGTTCTCCCATCTCCACAGAGGAACTCTAGAGCTCTGTCAGAGTGACCATCAGGTTCTTGGTCACCTCCCTGACCAAGGCCCTTCTCCCCTGATTTCTCAGTTTGGCTTGCAGCCAGCTCTAGGAAGAGTCTAGGTCAGGGGTGTCAAACTCATTTTAGCTCAGGGGCCACATGGAGGAAAATCTATTCCCAAGTGGGCCGGACCGGTAAAATCATGGTATATATAACTTAAAAACAACAACTTCAGATTGTTTTCTTTGTTTTAATACGATCAATATACAACATTAAACTGTCCAAAATAGTACAAGCACAACATCACTATTAATCAAAAGTTTATTTGAAAATTCTAAAGAAAAAGAACACACAAACACACAATGCCTCAGTGATTAACAGAACTGTTTCACAGATCACAGAACTATATCAGGGTGTCATTTCTCAGGCAGAAATGTAGATAAAAATAATGAAATCCTGTTCCCCAAACAAGTGCAAGAACCACAGAGTCAAGAATAGGTTAAATATACAAATAAAATAAAATCTATTAAAAACAATAGCACATCAACATAAAAACATATAAACATAAATCTGAAAGCGTTGCTCAAACTCCCGTAACAGTCCCGTTATTTTATCTTTGAACCGCTTCATGTCTGCCACATGTTGGGTTGCGCACACATTTTTCAGACAGGGGAAGTGAGCTCCATCACCACCGGCAAATTGCGTCTCCCACAATGACAGCTTCAACTTGAAAGAACGTATGCTGTCATAATACTGCGTGACAACTTTGTTGCGCCCTTGCAGCTGTTTGTTCAAGTTATTCAGGTGCTCTGTAACATCCACCAATAATGCAAGGTCCTGCATCCATTCTGCGGAATGAAATTCTAACACTGGTTTGCCCTTTTCTTCCATGAACTGTTCAATTTCTTCTCGTAAATCAAAGAAACGCCTCAGCACAGCACCTCGGCTTAACCATCTTACCTCAGTGTGGTATGGCAGGCCATAGATGTGGTCTTTCTCTCTGAGAAGGCTGTCAAACTGACGGTGATTCAGGCTTCTGGATCGGATGAAATTAACAGTTTGGATGACCACCTTCATGACATAATCCATCTTTAATGACTTGCAACACAAAGCCTCCTGGTGCAAAATACAGTGAAAAGTCAAAAAATCACGTCCTCCATTTGCAGATTGCACTTTCTCTCTGAACTTTGTCACAACGCCTGCTTTTTTCCCGATCATTGAGGGCGCACCATCTGTAGCCAGGCTGACAGCGCGGGACCAGTCCACTCCGACCCTGTCCAGCGCGCCGACGAGTGCGGTAAAAATATCAGCTGCTGTCGTTGTATCTGTCATCGGCACCAACTCCACGAACTCCTCGGTGACGGTCAATGTGTCATCAACTCCGCGGATGAAAATGGCCAGTTGTGCAACATCTGTAAAGTCCGTGCTTTCATCAATTGCAACCGAAAACGCAATAAATGACTTTACTTTTTGCTTCAACTGGCTGTCCAAATCCACTGAAAGATCGGAAATCCTGTCTGCAACTGTGTTTCTTGTCAGGCTGACATTTGCAAAAGCCTGCCGCTTTTCAGGGCACACAATCTCCGCTGCCTTCATCATGCATGTTTTTACAAATTCACCCTCACTAAATGGTTTTGAAGCCACTGCGATTTCATTAGCAATGAGGTAGCTAGCTTTCACTGCAGCGTCACTGATGTCTCGGCTGTGAGTAAACACAGACTGCTGTTTCTTCAGACCCGCCAACAGTTCATTCACCTTCTCTCATCTCCGCTGTCCTTGAAAGTTGTCATATTTGTCGGCATGAAGACTCACATAGTGGCGACGAAGGTTATATTCTTTCAGCACTGCAACATGCTCTGAACACACCAAACATACAGCTTTCCCATTCAATTCAGTGAATAAATAGGATGACCATTTTTCTTGGAACACTCTGCACTCTGCGTCCACTTTTCTCTTTTTTGACAGGGACATATTGGGGCAATGAGGGTGCCAAAGCACATAATGTTAAAAGTAGAAGCCGTAATACATATCGCAGGCAAAACAAAGTAGCTCATTGGCTGCAAGTGCTTGACCTACTTGCTCTGCCCCGGTATAAACAGTTTGCTTGCTTAACACAATTGCTATTGCGCCATCCAGTGGACGCAATTGGAACAGCAGTTTATTTCATTGAAAAATTGCAGCGCATTTTTATACTTTACAAAATTATTATTATTATTATTATTATTTATTTTTTCAAAATCATCTCGCGGGCCGGATTAAACCCGTTTGCGGGCCTGATCCGGCCTGCGGGCCGGACGTTTGACACCCCTGGTCTAGGTGGTTCCAAACATCTTCCATTTAATAATGATGGAGGCCACTGTGTTCTTGGGGACCTTCAATGCTGCATACACGTTTTGGTACCCTTCCCCAGATCTGTGCCTTGACACAATCCTGTCTCTGAGCTCTATGGAAAATTCCTTCAACCTCATGGCTTGGTTTTTGCTCTGACATGCACTGTCAACTGTGGGACCTTACCTAGACAGATGTGTGCCTTTCCAAATCATGTCCAATCAATTGAATTTAACACACGTAGACACCAATCAAATTGTAGAAACATCTCAAGGATGATCAATGGAAACAGGATGCACATGAGCTCAATTTCAAATCTCATAGCAAAGGAGCTGAATACATATGTAAATAAGGTATTTCTGTTTTTATTTCTAATGAATTTGCAAACATTTCTAAAAAACGAATTTCACTTTGTCATTATGGGGTATTGTGTGTAGATTGCTGAGGACATATTTTATTTAATCAATTTTAGAATATGGCTTTAACGTTGAACTTTTAACAAAATGTGGAAAAAGTGAAGGAGACAATACTTTCCGAATATGTAATATTCTATTGGTTGCAAGAATGTTATATAATAATTTAAATAGAAAAAACTCGAAGTTTTGCATCCGGTGTCGTTTCGTGTATCAGTTCATAAACCATGTGCCATGGAATTGGTACATCGAAAATCTCTTCCCAACTATTTTGCAATCTGTATGGTTGTCAATCCTTTGGTCCTTAAATGAAACTGGTATACATTTTTATTTATCACAATTTTTAAAAAAAATTCACATTTCAATTTTCTTTAAGAAATTCTGGTCTTTAATGCAAAGTTCCATACTTCATCCCTCTTCCACTTGCCTCTTCCATTTTTGCGGTAAATTCTGCGATTAGTTGGTTGTAATATTGGATAAATTATACATTCCATTATATATTTTTGTTAGCGGCTTGATTTACATAACTCCACCAGTCCTATTTATGATATCATTTACAAATATTATTCTGTTTTAAACATTTTTTGTTTTTTAATCAATTAGTATATTTGAGTTTAAACATAATATTTGTTGTAATGTGTGTTCTGTCTTTTCTGGTGGATTAAACTGAAATTGCAACCAACTTTCTATGGCTTGATGAAAAAATAACGATATTTTTGAGATTATTTCATTTTTACTAACCGAAAGTGAGAGGTTGTAATCTGAATAAGGGGAAAAATACAATTCTTGAACACGGGGTGAGTCATTCTTACTAATCTGTTAGAGAACCAGTTCAAATACCTCTTAAATGTAAAGTCCCCATGTTTGGGGACACTATTTGATTGTATGTATTCTATTCAGTTTGGTATGAGATCGGTAGCCCCTATCTGCAAAAGTAGGGTGTCTGCGGAAAGCTGAGTATCTTGGCTATTGATCGGTGCCTTGAAATCTTTGGTGTGACTTACTACCATATATGGGCATACAAATTTATAAGCGCAGGCCGAGCCAATGACCCCATTTCAAGATGGCTGCTACCTACATTCCGGTTAGTGTTGTGAAGCATAAACCAAATAAACACTGAATACGATACACACCGAAAGCCGGGACTCCACAGATCATGATGATGTCTTAATTGTCTGCCTGTGACCTGCCGTTATTGATCACCATCCCCGAGAGTCAACATGTTGTATTTTACACAACGTTTTCACCAAACAGCATACATTACATTTACGTCATTTAGCAGACGCTCTTATCCAGAGCAACGTACAGTTAGTGCATACATTACTTTTTTTTATTATATATTATTATTTCATACCCCCTGTGGGAATCAAACCCACAACTCTGGCGTTGCAAACACCATGCTCTACGAACTGAGCTACATCCCCTGCCAGCCATTCCCTCCCCTCCCCTACCCTAGACAACGCTAGGCCAATTGTGCGCCGCCCCATGGGTCCCCCAGTCACGGCCAGCTACGACAGAGCCTGGATTCAAACCAGGATCTCTAGTGGCACAGCTAGCACTGCGATGCAGTGCCTTAGACCACTGCGCCACAAGGTAAACTTCGATTTGGTCTGTGTTTGAGCTATAGCTACATGAGGGGTATCAAATTAATCCTTAGGTTGGTAGGAACAAATCTAGACTATTGCCAATGTTATCTGATGATGTATGACTGAATGTACATCTGTTGCTTTATATTATTTTTGTAAACAGTTCATTTGTATGTGGGACCAATACATTGGATATTCCTAGGCTAAACATTCAGGCACTTTGGAGAGGTTGAAGAAACCCTTTGATATCCCCTGTATGTCCCCCGACACCACCACAATGTTTGAGTGAGGTTGATGTGGTAGAAATTGTGTTTTTATACTGAACAAACAGCATTTATGGATTGCAAATGTGTAATAGCACTGGAATTATCTAATTTACAGACATATGCCACTTTGGAGAGGTTTAGGGACACTTGGAAACGTCCCATGACCACACCTGACACCACTTACTAAAACATCTGCCCATTTCTAGTTGTTAGGTCTATCGATCCCATGTTGATGGTCCTCTGTAGCTCAATGTGGTCCTCTGTAGCTCTGCTGGTAGAGAATGGCGCTTGTAACGCCAGGGTAGTAGGTTCGATCCCCGGGACCAACCATACGTAAAAATGTATGCGCACATGACTGTAAGTCGCTTTGGATAAAAGTGTCTGCTAAATGGCATATTATTTATTATTGTGGAAGCCATCTGATGTGTTTCCAGCTCTAGTCATCAATAATTATAGCTTGTCAATGAAAGATGACTTAAAAAAAATTAAAAAATTGTTATTTTGTGTGTGCTTGATCTTGTGTATTCTGAATTATACAGTTGAAGTCGGAAGTTTACATACACTTAGGTTGGAGTCATTAAAACTCGTTTTTCAACCACTCCACAAATGTCTTGTTAACAAACTATAGTTTTGACAAGTCGGTTAGGACATCTACTTTGTGCATGACACAAGTAATTCTTCCAACAACTGTTTACAGATTATTTCACTTACAATTCACTGTATCACAATTCCAGTGGGTCATAAGTTTACATACACTAAGTTGACTGCCTTTAAACAGCTTGGAAAATTCCAGAAAATGATTTCATGCTTTAGAAGCTTCTGATAGGCTAATTGACATCATTTGAGTCAATTGGAGGTGTACCTGTGGATGTATTTCAAGGCCTACCTTCAAACTCAGTGCCTCTATGCTTGACATCATGGGACCATGCAGCCGTCATAGCGCTCAGGAAGGGGACGCGTTCTGTCTCTAGAGATGAACGTACTTTGGTGTGGAAAGTGCAAATCAATCCTGAACAACAGCAAAGTACCTTGTGAAGTTGCTGGAGGAAACAGGTACAAAAGTATCTATATCCACAGTAAAACGATTCCTGTATCGACATAACCTGAAAGGCCGCTCAGCAAGGAAGAAGCCACTGCTCCAAAACCGGCATAAAAAAGCCAGACTACGGTTTGCAACTGCACATGGAGACAAAGGTCATACTTTTTGGAGAAATATCCTTTGGTCTGATTAAACAAAAATAGAACTGTTTGGCCATAATGACCATTGTTATGTTTGGAGGAAAAAGGGGGTTGCTTGCAAGCCGAAGAACACCATCCCAACCGTGAAGCACGGGGGTGGCAGCATCATGCTGTGGGAGTGCTTTGCTGCAGGAGGGACTGGTGCACTTCACAAAATAGATGGCATCATGAGGAAGGACAATTATGTGGATATATTGAAGCAACATCTCAAGACATCAGTCAGGAAGTTAAAGCTTGGTCGCAAATGGGTCTTCCAAATGGACAATGACCCCAAGCATTTTTTAAATGTTTTATTTAACCTTTATTTAACCAGGTAAGCCAGTTGAGAACAAGTTCTCATTTACAACTGTGACCTGGCCAAGATAAAGCAAAGCAGTGCGATAAAAACAACAACACAGAGTTACATATGGGGTACAAAAACATAAAGTCAAAAAATACAACAGAAAATATATATACAGTGTGTGCAAATGTAGTAAGTTATTGAGGTAAGGCAATAAATAGGCCATAGTGCAATATAATTACAATTTAGTATTAACACTGGAGTGATAGATGTGCAGAAGAAGATGTGCGAATAGAGATACTGGGGTGCAAATTTACATTTACATTTACGTCATTTAGCAGACGCTCTTATCCAGAGCGACTTACAAATTGGTGCATTCACCTTATAGCCAGTGGGATAACGACTTTACAATATATATATATATATATATTTTTTATTTTTTTATTTCTTTGGGGTGGGGTAAGGGGGGGTAGAATGATTACTTTATCCTATCCCAGGTATTCCTTAAAGAGGTGGGGTTTCAAGTGTCTCCAGGAGGTGGTGAGTGACTCCGCTGTCCTGGCGTCGTGAGGGAGCTTGTTCCACCATTGGGGTGCCAGAGCAGCGAACAGTTTTGACTGGGCTGAGCGGGAACTGTGCTTCCACAGAGGTAGGGGGCCAGCAGGCCAGAGGTGGATGAACGCAATGCCCTCGTTTGGGTGTAGGGACTGATCAGAGCCTGAAGGTACAGAGGTGAGCAAAATAAATAACAATATGGGGATGAGGTAGTTGGGTGGGCTAATTACAGATGGGCTGTGCAGTGATCGGTAAGCTGCTCTGACAACTGATGTTTAAAGTTAGTGAGGGAGATAAGAGTCTCCAGCTTCAGAGATTTTTGGAGTTTGTTCCAGTCATTAGCAGCAGAGAACTGGATAAAATGGTGGCCAAAGGAGGTGATGGCTTTGGGGATGACCAGTGAGATATACAGTGAGGGAAAAAAGTATTTGATCCCCTGCTGATTTTGTACGTTTGCCCACTGACAAAGACATGATCAGTCTATAATTTTAAAGGTTTCGAGGCTGAAGTTTGGCAACTCCAACCTTCAGTTCCCTCCACATATTTCTTATGGGATTAAGGTCTGGAGACTGGCTAGGCCACTCCAGGACCTTAATGTGCTTCTTCTTGAGTCACTCCTTTGATGCCTTGGCCGTGTGTTTTGGGTCATTGTCATGCTGGAATACCCATCCACGACCCATTTTCAATGCCCTGACTGAGGGAAGGAGGTTCTCACCCAAGATTTGACGGTACATGGCCCCGTCCATCGTCCCTTTGTTGCGGTGAAGTTGTCCTGTCCCCTTAGCAGAAAAACACCCCCAAAGCATAATGTTTCCACCTCCATGTTTGACAGTGGTTATGGTGTTCTTGGGGTCATAGGCAGCATTCCTCCTCCTCCAAACACGGCGAGTTGAGTTGATGCCAAAGAGCTCCATTTTGGTCTAATCTGACCACAACACTTTCACCCAGTTCTCCTCTGAATCATTCAGATGTTCATTGGCAAACTTCAGACGGGCATGTATATGTGCTTTCTTGAGCAGGGGGATCTTGCGGGCGCTGCAGGATTTCAGTCCTTCACGGCGTAATGTGTTACCAATCGTTTTCTTGGTGACTATGGTCCCAGCTGCCTTGAGATCATTGACAAGATCCTCCCATGTAGTTCTGGGCTGATTCCTCACCGTTCTCATGATCATTGCAACTCCACGAGGTGAGATCTTGCATGGAGCCCCAGGCCGAGGGAGATTGACAGTTCTTTTGTTTTTCTTCCATTTGCGAATAATCACACCAACTGTTGTCACCTTCTCACCAAGCTGCTTGGCGATGGTCTTGCAGCCCATTCCAGCCTTGTGTAGGTCTACAATCTTGTCCCTGACATCCTTGGAGAGCTCTTTGGTCTTGGCCATGGTGGAGAGTTTGGAATCTGATTGATTGATTGCTTCTGTGGACAGGTGTCTTTTATACAGGTAACAAACTGAGATTAGGAGCACTCCCTTTAAGAGTGTGCTCCTAATCTCAGCTCGCTACCTTTATAAAAGACACCTGGGAGCCAGAAATCTTTCTGATTGAGAGGGGGTCAAATACTTATTTCCCTCATTAAAATGCAAATCAATTTATAACACTTTTGACATGCGTTTTTCTAGATTTTGTTGTTGTTGTTCTGTCTCTCACTGTTCAAATAAACCTACCATAGATATGATAGACTGATCATTTCTTTGTCAGTGGGCAAACGTAAAAAATCAGCAGGGGATCAAATACCTTTTTCCCTCACTGTACCTGCTGGAGCGCATACTACGGGTGGGTGTTGCTATGGTGACCAATGAGCTAAGATAAGGCAGGGATTTGCCTAGCAGTGATTTATAGATGACCTGGAGCCAGTGGGTTTGGCGACGAATATGCAGTGAGGGCCAGCCAACGAGAGCGTACAGGTCACAATGGTGGGTAGTATATGGGGCTTTGGTGACAAAACGGATGGCACTGTGATAGACTACATCCAATTTGCTGAGTAGAGTGTTGGAGGCTATTTTGTAAATGACATCGCCGAAGTCAAGGATCGGTAGGATAGTCAGTTTTACGAGGGCATGTTTGGCAGCATGAGTGAAGGAGGCTTTTTTTGCGAAATAGGAAGCCAATTCTAGATTTAACTTTGGATTGGAGATGCTTAATGTGAGTCTGGAAGGAGAGTTTATGGTCTAACCGACACCTAGGTATTTGTAGTTGTCCACATATTCTAAGTCAGACCCACCGAGAGTAGTGATTCTAGTCGGGCAGGCGGGTGCAAGCAGCGTTCGATTGAAGAGCATGCATTTAATTTTACTAGCATTTAGGAGCAGTTGGAGGCTGTTGTGTTGTATGGTATTGAAGCTCGTTTGGAGGTTTGTTAACACAATGTCCAATGAAGGGCCAGATGTATACAAATTGGTGTCGTCTGCGTAGAGGTGGTCTGAGAGTCACCAGCAGCAAGAGCGACATCCATCATTGATATACACAGAGAATAGAGTCGGCCCGAGAATTGAACCCTGTGGCACCCCCATAGAGACTGCCAGAGGTCCAGACAACAGGCCCTCCGATTTGACACATTGAACTCTATCTGAGAAGTAGTTGGTGAACCAGGCGAGGCAGTCATTTGAGAAACCAAGGCTATTTAGTCTACCAATAAGAATGCGGTGTTTGACAGAGTCGAAAGCCTTGGCCAGGTCGATGAAGACGGCTGCACAGTACTGTCTTTTATCGATCGCGGTTATAATATCGTTTAGGACCTTTAGTGTGGCTGAGATGCACCCATGACCAGCTTGGAAACCAGATTGCATAGTGGAGAAGGTATGGTGGGATTCGAATTGGACAGTGATCTGTTTGTTAACTTAGCTTTCAAATACTTTCGAAAGGCAGGGCAGGATGGATATAGGTCTGTAACAGTTTGGATCTAGAGTGTCACCCCCTTTGAAGAAGGGGATGACCGCGGCAGCTTTCAAATCTCTGGGGATCTCAGATGATATGAAAGAGAGGTTGAACAGACTAGTAACAGGGGTTGCTACAATTTCTGTGGCTAATTTTAGAAAGAAAGGGTCCAGATTGTCTAGCCCTTCTGATTTGTAGGGGTCCAGATTTTGCAGCTCTTTCAGAACATCAGCTATCTGAATTTGGGTGAAGGAGAACCGGGGGGGGGGCATGGGCAAGTTGCAGCGGGGGGGAGGGGGGCAGAGCTGGTGGCCGGGGTAGTGGTAGCCAGGTGGAAAGCATGGCCAGCCGTAGCAAAATGCTTATTGAAATTCTCGATTATCGTAGATTTATCGGTGGTGACAGTGTTTCCTAGCCTCAGTGCAGTGGGCAGTTGGGAGGAGGTGCTCTTATTCTCCATGGACTTTACAGTGTCCCAAAACATTTTGGAGTTAGTGCTACAGGATGCAAATTTCTGTTTGAAAAAGCTAGCCTTTGCTTTCCTAACTGATTGTGTATATTGGTTCCTGAATTCCCTGAAAAGCTGCATATCGCGGGGGCTGTTCGATGCTAATGCAGTACGCCACAGGATGTTTTTGTGCTGGTCAAGGGCAGTCAAGTCTGGGTTGAACCAGGGGCTATTTCTGTTCTTAGTTCAGACATTTTTGAATGGGGCATGCTTATTTAAGATGGAGAGGAAATCACTTTTAAAGAACAACCAGGCATCCTCTACTGACGGAATGAGGTCAATATCCATCCAGGATACCCAGGCCAGGTCAATTAGAAAGTGCCTGCTCACTGAAGTATTTTAGGGAGCGTTTGACAGTGATGAGGGGTGGTCGTTTGACCGCGGACCAATTACGGACACAGGCAATGAGGCAGTGATCGCTGAGATCCTGGTTGAAGACAGCGGAGGTGTATTTAGAGGGTAAATTAGTCAGGATCATATCAATGAGGGTGCCCATGTTTATGGATTTAGGGTTGTACCAGGTAGGTTCCTTGATAATTTGTGTGAGATTGAGGGCATCTAGTTTAGATTGTAGGACGGCCGGGGTGTTAAGCATATCCCAGTTTAGGTCACCAAGCAGTACGAACTCTGAGGATAGATGGGGGGCAATCAGTTCACATATGGTGTCCAGGGCACAGCTGGGGGCTGAGGGGGGTCTGTAGCAAGCGGCAACAGTGATAGACTTATTTCTGGAGAGGTGGATTTTTTGAAGTAGAAGCTCAAACTGTTTGGGCACAGACCCAGATACTATGATAGAGCGCTGCAGGCTATCTCTACAGTAGACTGCAACTCTGCCCCCTTTGGTAGTTCTATCTAGACGGAAAATGTTGTAGTTGGGGATGGAAATATCAGAGTTTTTGGTGGTCTTCCTTATCCAGTATTCAGACACTGCTAGAACATCAGGGTTGGCGGAGTGTGCTAACGCAGTGAGTAACTCAAACTTAGGGAGGAGGCTTCTGATGTTAACATGCAAAAAAACAAGGCTTTTACGGTTACAGAAGTCAACAAATGATAGCGCCTGGGGAGTAGGAGTGATACTGGGGGCTACAGGGCCTGGGTTAACTTCTACATCACCAGAGGAACAGAGGAGGAGTAGAATAAGGATATGGCTAAAGGCTTTAAAAACTGGTCTTCTAGTGCATTGGGTACAGAGAATAAAAGGGGCAGATTTCCGGGCGTTGTAGAATAGATTCAGGGCATTATGTACAGACAAGGATATGGAAGGATATGAGTACAGTGGAGGTAAACCTGGTTGAGCGGGACTTGGGGCTCTACAGTGAAACTGTACAATAAGAACTAACCGGAACAGCAATAGGCAAGGCATATTGACATGCAGGCCACGGACAATGGTAAAAAAACGCTAACGGTGGCTAATAGCAAGTAGCTAGTTAGCTAGCTAGTTAGCTGGCTGGCTAGTTTCAACTGGAGATTCTAGATAAAGGTGAGTAAATAATAGAATCCATTCCACATTGGGTGAGGCGGGTTGCAGGAAAGTATATTTAGTAGAAGGATGAAAAGTTGAGAAATATATGCGAAAGAGACAAAAAAAAACAAAAAACAGGCTATTTACACGGACACACTATGGTACAGTTTGTATTGCTATCTATCTGGACTGTTAGTCCCTCTATTTCCTTGGTTAATATGAACTCTTTTGACCTAAATTGCTTTTGTGTTAAAGATGAGTATTGAATTGCATGGCTGTCATCAAGGCAAAGCTGTCATCAAGGCAAAGGGTGGCTATTTGAAGAATCTCAAATATAAAATGTATTTTCATTTGTTTAACACTTTTTTGGTTACTACATGATTCCATATGTGTTATTTCATAGTTTTGATGTCTTCGCTATTATTCTACAATGTAAAAAAATAGTACAAATAAAGAAAAACCCTTGAATGAGTAGGTGTGTCCAAACTTTTGACTGGTAATGTACGTTAGAGGCTCAATGATAGAGAAAGACACTGATTTCACCAATCTCATCATGACATTCTGCTGACATTTTTAAGTTACTGATTACCTCCATTACAGATGATGGAGGATCAAACTGAAGCAGAGAAGGGAAATGTCCCTTAATGTAATCCAAGGGATTTCCATCAGTTTTCTCAATTTTATTTGACAGATAGGAACCCACACTCACAAAAAAGTTATTAAATTCACATGGAATAACATTAGGATCACTACAGGTCTTATTCCAACAATAAATTGATTTGTAATAGTTGTAGATGCCTTTTTCTTATTCAACAGTTGATGGATGATTTTCCAAGTGACTTTATAAATATTATTTAAGGTTTCTTGGAATTTGTTAGTAAAATATATTTTTGGCGATATCCGAAGTATGTGAATAAATGTGTTCTTATACTTTTTGAACTTTTGGTGCCAGCGAGAATGACACAAGAATGTAGTCAAGACGACTAGCTAGCTTGATTTAGCCTCCGCCATGTATATTTCACTAGGTCAGGATATTTAAGCCTGCAGATATCCACTAGTTCCAATATATCCATGATACTCGTGATTTACTTAAGTGCATGAGGGTGATAGTTTGAAATGTGATTTCCTTTATGATCCATTGAGGTATTTTAAACCGTATTATAATATCACACCATTATAATAGATAAATAGATAAATTATTATATATATTTTCAAAGAAGCGTGGATCATAACTATTTTGACCGTATAGGTTAATGAGCCACATTTATTTATGGTCCAATAACATATTTAAAATTATCCATCTACCTTGAGGATCTGTTTGGACAATTTGCACATTTGGATAATAATTATTGTTAATTCATATCATCACCTTTTTTGAGTTTCTTTGCCCTTGGGAGAAGTATATTTCACCCCCCCCCCCCCCCCAAGTCTTTTTTCCACACAACTTCATAACAAATAGTTGGATGATTTTCCTGTAAACAATAGACATTATATTCCTTCTCTTTGAGCAGGTAAATACTGATCGTCTTGTTTTATTATCTGCTATGCCATTACAATTATAACTGGCTATACTTATTTCACCATTTACCATAATGAGATGTAAGTTTTCAATTATATTTATCATAGTAGTTTGTAAACTAACCATTAAGACGTACCATGATGATTGAATGTCCATATGATATTTGCACAGCTGCTAAAGTAAACCTCCAATTGTTCCCACTGGGTTGCCGTCCCAGGGACTGGCAGACCACCCCTGTCCCCCTGGATCCTAGGGCCTTTGAGAGATCGGGACCCATCCTTTAGAAAGAGCACACAGTGCTACCTACAGAACAGAAGCTGATTAACAGCCAAAAAGCATTTCCAACGCCCTCACCTCCATTGTATTGTTTACTGTTATTTACAAAATATATACATGTATATATTAAAATTTATTTCCACAATTATCTAATATAATGTGCGTAATAATGTAGGTACTTCATACAAACTATTGTTACTTATAACCAGGACTGGTATTACACAAATTACATTTTTGGCAATCAACTATTATTTTGGGAAACAATTATTGTGATTCATCCTATACTGTCCCTAACATCATTACCCAATAGCAACAGATGTGGGATACATACACACACACACACACACTCTCCCCACCCTTCCCCCAACAAACAACCACAAGCCCAACCAAAGAGAATACTTAATGTTGTAGCCGTTTGAGAAGGCATGCAAAATTGAGCAAGAATGGAGAGATTTGCTTAACCAATGTCTAGTCCTAGTTGATGGAGCTCAGATACACCCCTTTCCCCTGAAACACAAAAACGCTGGTCCCCCGTTGTGACCATCTCTGAGCAGTCAGACCTTTTGATTATTTTGTGCCACCAGGGACACACTAATTTGCCCACATCTCTGATTGCCTGAGTGTGACCCTCTCCCC
Source organism: Coregonus lavaretus (assembly GCF_964263955.1). Lineage (NCBI taxonomy): Eukaryota > Metazoa > Chordata > Actinopteri > Salmoniformes > Salmonidae > Coregonus > Coregonus lavaretus. The sequence goes on along the minus strand of NW_028161472.1, from coordinate 256,782 downwards.
AATGGGTTACTGCAGCTAGTGTTGCCAGAACTGCCACTACCTGGGTGGGGGTCTCCACCGGAATTCCCACCTGCTAGGTACAAGGTCATCGAGGTTCTCATTAGCAGCTTTGAGAAATTCCTTGTATATTATGCTCTCCCACCCGGGGGCTTTGGCTTTGTTGGACCAACTCTGCTAGGCAGGCTCAGATTCTTTAGGGGGCTATGCTGCTTTAGTTGGTCTCTGTCCGCATTTATCTTTCTGTCTTGGCTGCGTATTGGCTACTTTCAGTTGGCCAACAAAACAGATAAGGACTTCTCCTTAATGTGTGGGTCGCACAGGTGGGTGTCTAGGGTATAGGGTTGGGGACCGTTTATGATAGGACAATAAATAAATAGACTATGTTTGTAATTCATTTTAAAATGTATATCCCATATCGTGTCCTGCTCTGGCATTTGCAACCATTTTCCTTTTTCACTCACTTAACTCACCACACTTTTCCAAATCACAAAAATCCCCGTCTTCCATCACATCATCACACCCCCATATATACACCCGTAATAACCTACATACTGTGCCTTCTACAGTGGCTTGCGAAAGTATTCACCCCCCCCCCCCCCCCCTTGGCATTGTTCCTATTTTGTTGCCTTACAACTTGGAAGTAAAATTGATTTTTTGGGGGGTTTGTATCATTTGATTTACACAACATGCCAACCACTTTAAAGATGCAAAATATATATTTTTTTAAACAAACCAGAAATAAGACAAAAAATTTGAAAACTTGAGCATGCATATCAATTCACCTCCCCCAAAGTCAACACTTTGTAGAGCCACCTTTTGTAGCAATTACAGCTGCAAGTCTCTTGAGGTATGTCTCTATAAGTTTGGCACATCTAGCCACTGGGATTGTTGCCCATTTTTCAAGGCAAAACTGCTCCAGCTCCTTCAAGTTGGATGGGTTCAGCTGGTGTACAGCAATCTTTAAGTCATACCACAGATTCTCAATTGGATTGAGGTCTGGGCTTTGACTAGGCCATTCCAAGACATTTAAATGTTTCCCCTTAAACCACTCGAGTGTTGCTTTAGCAGTATGTTTAGGGTCATTGTCCTGCTGGAAGGTGAACCTCCGTCCCAGTCTCAAATCTCTGGAAGACTGAAATAGGTTTCCCTCAAGAATTTCCCTGTATTTAGCGCCATCCATAATTCCTTCAATTCTGACCAGTTTCCCAGTCCCTGCCGATGAAAAACATCCCCACAGCATGATGCTGCCACCACTATGCTTCACTGTGGGGATGGTGTTCTCAGGGTGATGAGAGGTGTTGGGTTTGCGCCAGACATAGCGTTTTCCTTGATTGCCAAAAAGCTGACCAGAGCACCTTCTTCCATATGTTTGGGGAGTCTCACACTTGCCTTTTGACGAATACCAAACGTGTTTGCTTATTTTTTTCTTTAAGCAATGGCTTTTTTCTGGCCACTCTTCCGTAAAGCCCAGCTCTGTGGAGTGTACGGCTTAAAGTGGTCCTATGGACAGATACTCCAATCTCCGCTGTGGAGCTTTGCAGCCTGGTCCGTGAGTTTTGGTGGGCGGCCCTCTCTTGGCAGGTTTGTTGTGATGCCATATTCTTTCCTTTTTTTAATAATGGATTTAATGGTGCTCCGTGGGATGTTCAAAGTTTAGGATATTTTTTTATAACCCAACACTGATCTGTACTTCTCCACAACTTTATCCCTGACCTGTTTGGAGAGCTCCTTGGTCTTCATGGTGGCGCTTGCTTGGTGGTGCACCTTGCTCAGTGATGTTGCAGATTCTGGGGCTTTCAGAACAGATGTATGTATACTGAGATCATGTGACAGTTCATGTGACACTTAGATTGCACACAGGTGGACTTTATTTAACTAATTATGTGACTTCTGAAGGTACTTGGTTGCACCAGATCTTATTCAGGGGCTTCATAGCAAAGGGGGTGAATACATATGCACGCACCACTTTTCCGTTATTTTTGAAATTTTATTTTTGAAATAAGTACTTTTTTTTCACTTCACCAATTTGGACTATTTTGTGAATGTCCATTACATGAAATCCAAATAAAAATCAATTTAAATTACAGGTTGTAATGTAACAAAATAGGAAAAATGCCAAAGGAGGATGAATACTTTTGCAAGGGACTGTAGATATAGAAAATACAACAGAAAATATGAGATATGAACATAGGGCAACATATTGAATATTGGTGCTCGAATATGGCATGTATACACTGTTTGATTTTATAACATGCTCTTACAGTAAAGCTTTTCTATCCTACACAGGCTTTCTCTTCATTTTAGGGGTTTTTACCTTTACATACTGTGTCATTCAAGGATCTTCCCAGATTGACTGAGTTGGCAGTACAGACATATCACCATAGCAACCAGCATGTCAAAAGGTCAGCGCATCTCATTTTATTTTATTTATCTTTTAATAATAGTGGATATTTTTTTCACCCTTTCAGCGTTTTATTTCTGCCATAAACTCTTGTGACATTGAAGGTGAAGGACTGCCACCTGATCTGCGACTTTAAGCTTGAATATTTTAGATTGTTTCCTTTCACTGTTATCAATTCGCACCAATGCTGGGATTTTTTTTTTTTATACAACATGTCAAAAAAAAATTGTATTAAATGTAGTAGCATCAACATATACTATCAAGTAAGCCTTTTGTCATAGACATTTTTATTTTCCAAACTCCCGCTCTCTGAAACAAACCTCTTACATATTGTATGTTAATAACAAATTACCTCACATGAAGATTTAAAATGCCACCCATTAGGATGGAGCTGAGTGGTGCATTTTCATTAAAGCAACAAAAATAAAATATCAACTTGAGACAATTACCCCGGTTCATGCCGAGAGTCGGTCTGCATCTCAAATGGCACCCTATTCCCTATACAGTGCACTACTATTGTCCAGGGCTCATAGGGGTTCTGGTCAATAGTAGTGCACTATATTGGGGATAGGGTGCCATTTGGGCTGCAGAGTCTCTCTCCCCCATCTCTATTCAAATTGGGCAGGTTATTACAATTTGTAATTGCATTGGGGGTACATTATGCCGCGTTAATGCAGTTCAATAGGTGTAGTAATTGTTTGTTCCCAGGCAACTGAAGGAAACCAAACCCTGGAGACACATCTGCTGAGGGGGAGAATTAGAGAATGTGCAGATCAGAGCAGTTTGGTATCATAGTCTGCAGTGTCAACCTATGGTGTCTGAGCCATATCAATCGTATTAAATTCTATACCTCATTCTAAGATGGCAGCCTTCTCTCTCTGCAGACATCCTCCTTATCCCTCTTAAGCACACAGATTTTTGATGGGGAATGTTTTATTATGTTAATTCGATTGGCACACGGGTGCCTCGATCGTCTTTAATGACCTCACTAAGAGCCTGGCTATAGGAAATAAGGAAGTATCTCATGACGTTGACCTGCATGTCCACTTTTCATTGTGTGGTATCTTGACCACATCAGACATCAAGCAAGGTCTGTTGCCAAACATCTCCTTAACACAAATAGGTTGAACATCTCTGTTGCCAAAAAAATCCTTAACACAAATAGGTTGAACATCTCTGACATTCCCACCAGAATCCATTCTGATCAGGGTAGGAACTTTGTTGAGTTTAATTTGTTCTACTCGTTAAACAGAATTTGGCCTAGTCCAGCACTATGGAGGCCTTCCAAAAGGGTTTCTCGGCTGTCCCCATAGGATAACTATTTTGTGTTCCATGTAGAACACTTTTACACACTCAAAAGGGTTCTACCTGGAACCAAAAGAGTTCTACCTGGAACCAAAAGAGTTCTACCTGGAACCAAAAGGGTTCTACCTGGAACCAAAAAGGGTTATTCAAAGGGTTATCCTATGAGGAAAGCCGAAGAACCCTTTTAGGTTCTAGATAGCACCTTTTTTTCTAAGAATGTGGCCTTGGTTCAGACGGGAATCAAGAAGATGAGTGATAGAGTCGTCCACACTCACTGACAATGAATACAACGCTGTTGGAGGTTTTAACCAATATTTCATTTTATGTGACATAAAATAAAATGCCTAGATGTCAGCAGTTTGGCATGCTCTAATGATACCATGTTGGAACATAACAGGAATGCTTCAAAGTGCTGTTGCCTTTTGGAAATCGTGATCGTTTAAGGTGGTAACTTTTGTGTGGGGTGCCTATAACTTGTCTTACCTAATGACCATACCGGACATCTGATCGTGAAGGGAGACTTCTGCTGAACATTACTTTTATTGTTTTTTCTCGGCTGCACAACAGTCGACCACAAGCTTGCTCCAGTAGCTACGATCCCTAGCAAGGTTTGCAATATGATGTGATTGAAGCCCCTTCTCTTTATCCCTCATCAGACCACCTTGAACTAACTCCCATCAGACCACCTTGAACTAACTCCCATCAGTCACCTTTAACTAACTCCCATCAGACCACCTTGAACTAACTCCCATCAGACCACCTTGAACTAACTCCCATGAGACCACCTTGAACTAACTCCAATCAGACCACCTTGAACTAACTCCAATCAGACCACCTTGAACTAACTCCAATCAGACCACCTTGAACTAACTCCTATCAGACCACCTTGAACTAACTCCCATCAGACCACCTTGAACTAACTCCCATCAGACTACCTTGAACTAACTCCCATGAGACCACCTTGAACTAACTCCAGCAGACCACCTTGAACTAACTCCAGCAGACTACCTTAAACTAACTCCCATGAGACCACCTTGAACTAACTCCAGCAGACTACCTTAAACTAACTCCCATGAGACTACCTTGAACTAACTCCAATCAGACCACCTTGAACTAACTCCAATCAGACCACCTTGAACTAACTCCAGCAGACTACCTTGAACTAACTCCAGCAGACTACCTTAAACTAACTCCCATGAGACCACCTTGAACTAACTCCAGCAGACTACCTTAAACTAACTCCCATGAGACCACCTTGAACTAACTCCAATCAGACCACCTTGAACTAACTCCCATCAGACCACCTTGAACTAACTCTGGTACAGAAACTGGAAGAATAACACATGAAATATACACTGAATGTATGAAACATTAAGAACACCTGCTCTTTCCATGACATACTATAGACTGTCCAGGTGAATCCAGGTGAAAGCTACGATCCCTTATTGATGTCACTTCAATCAGTGTAGATGAAGGGGAGGAGACAGGTTACAGAAGGAATTTTAAGCCATGAGACAATTGATACAGATTGTATACGTGTGCCATTCACAGGGTGAATGGGCAAGACGAAAGATTGAAATGCCTTTGAACGGGGTATGGTAGTAGGTGCCAGGTGCACCGGTTTGTGTCAAGAACTGCATCGCTGCTGGGTTTTTCACGCTCAACAGTTTCCAGTGTGTATCAAGAATGGTCCCACCACCCAAAGGACATCCAGCCAACTTGACACAGCTGTGGGAAGCATTGGAGTCAACATGGGCCAGCATCCCTGTGGAACACTTTCGACACTTTGTAGAGTCCACGTCTCGACGAATTGAGGCAATTCTGAGGGCAAAAGGGGGTGCAACTCAATATTAGGAAGGTGTTTCTAATGGTTGACATACTCAGTGTATCTAGGAACAGTCAAATACCCTTTCTGCCTCTGTCAGGTTGGTGGCTACATTTAAATAAATACAAGTCTGGCTCTATTGGGGATAGCACATATTAAAGGTATTGTACCCAACACACCCACACCCACGTCCACAGACATCATTCCCAAGTCTCTTTTCTCCCTTGAGGGGGGTCTCAGGCCCAGTGACTGAGAGCGACTTTAATTTAAACATGCTGACATTTCAAGCCTTGAGCATCTTTGATCTTTGTCTGATCTGCTCATCCTTTATGTCTCATACACTGTGTTTTAGGCCCAAGGATAAAAGTCAGCCATTCTGACACAGAGGCTGCTTCCCAAATGCTACCCTGTTCCTATGGGTCCTGGTCAAAAGTAGTGCACTATATAGGGAATATCATGTTAGCGTGAGCATTGGTCTGGTGTATCAATTCTGCTCATTCTGTGGACAAGGAGAAGCATCATTTCCATGAATCTCTCTCTCCTCTTGATTGGTTTATATTTACAGCCACCCTTGTGACATCGCCTTGAGTTTCTGCTTCATTAAGCAAGCTTTTTGTAAAAACAACTATTACATTTTGATAATCAAATGCTTTTTATGAGCACTGTGGATGTAATGAGCACTGTGGATATAATGAGCGCTGTTGATGTAATGAGCATTGTGGGTGTAATGAGCACTGTGGATGTAATGAGCACTGTGGATGTAATGAGCACTGTGGATGTAATGAGCACTGTGGATGTAATGAGCACTGTGGATGTAATGAGCAATGTGTGTATAATTAGCACTGTGGATGTAATGAGCAATGTGGGTATAATGAGCACTGTGGATGTAATGAGCACTGTGGATGTAATGAGCAATGTGGGTATAATGAGCACTGTGGATGTAATGAGCACTGTGGATGTAATGAGCAATGTGGGTGTAATGAGCACTGTGGATGTAATGAGCACTGTGGATGTAATGAGCACTGTGGGTATAATGAGCACTGTGGATGTAATGAGCACTGTGGATGTAATGAGCACTGTGGATGTAATGAGCACTGTGGATGTAATGAGCAATGTGGATGTAATGAGCACTGTGGGTATAATGAGCACTGTGGATGTAATGAGCACTGTGGGTATAATGAGCACTGTGGATGTAATGAGCACTGTGGATGTAATGAGCACTGTGGATGTAATGAGCACTGTGGATGTAATGAGCAATGTGGGTATAATTAGCACTGTGGATGTAATGAGCACTGTGGATGTAATATACTTTAGAATGGGGACATAATTATACTGCACAGCCTAACCTATGGACCCACGACAATCACAGAACACAACTGTGTAGAGTTTAAACAAATATTAGCATCTTAGCTCTTATTGCGCCAGTCTGCCCACCTCGCTTCCACTGAATGGGGCTCTGTTGTTTCATCGTCCTCAGCGCATTCAAAGGATCACGGCCGTTTTCAGACTGAAAAGCCCTATAAAGATTGACCAACTATGGTTTGCATGCCCTGCCGAAGGACACTGTCATGCAGAATAGGTGGTTGGAGTTGGTTGGTCCCCAGAGGTAGTCAGTATACCGGTAGCTAGACCATAGACTGTTGGTTGGTCCCCAGAGGTAGTCAGTTTACCGGTAGCTAGACAATAGACTGTTGGTTGGTCCCCAGAGGTAGTCAGTATACCGGTAGCTAGACCATAGACTGATGGTTGTGTATCTGGGTATGTATATTTGAAAAGTTGTATTAAAATATACCCGGCTTGATAAACTAGTAGTCTAATTCCCCAGCCAAGCAGAAACAACTAGTAGAGTCATGTTGGTTGTGACGTGCATTAGCGAAAAAGCTTTGTCCTTCCTTTAGAACAAAATGCAATTTACCACTTGGCTGTCTATTATATCAACCTGTTACAGGCCCCTCCCAGTCAACACCACCTCGTAAGATTGTCTGCTGCAGTTGTTAGAGACATGTCCAGTTTGCAGCCGAACATACAGCATAGAGAAGACAAACAAGGGGTTATTCATCATTGTGTGTGGGTGTGGGTGACCGACCAGTATCTTTGATGAGGGACCAGAAACTGATCTACGCTGCTATGCCCATCAATGCGGCTCTGGAAAAGCTTGCCTGCTCACCAACGGTGGTCGATGGGGAGAACAGAATTAGGTAAATTTAGTCTGACCTGTTTAAACTTCAACATAGTACAGTGAGGGAAAAAAAGTATTTGATCCCCTGCTGATTTTGTACGTTTGCCCACTGACAGAAAAATTATCAGTCTATAATTTTAAAGGTAGGTTTATTTGAACAGAGAGAGACAGAATAACAACAACAAAATCCAGAAAAACGCATGTCAAAAATTTTATGAATTTATTTGCATTTTAATGAGGGCAATAAGTATTTGATCCCCTCTAAATCAGAAAGATTTATTTATTTTATACAGGTAACGAGCTGAGATTAGGAGCACACTCTTAAAGGGAGTGATCCTAATCTCAGCTTGTTACCTGTATAAAAGACACCTGTCCACAGAAGCAATCAATCAATCAGATTCCAAACTCTCCACCATGGCCAAGACCAAAGAGCTCTCCAAGGATGTCAGGGACAAGATTGTAGACCTACACGAGGCTGGAATGGGCTACAAGACCATCGCCAAGCAGCTTGGTGAGAAGGTGACAACAGTTGATGTGATTATTCGCAAATGGAAGAAACACAAAAGAACTGTCAATCTCCCTCGGCCTGGAGAATTGCAATGATCATGAGAACGGTGAGGAATCAGCCCAGAACTACAAGGGAGGATCTTGTCAATGATCTCAAGGCAGCTGGGACCATAGTCACCAAGAAAACAATTGGTAACACACTATGCCGTGAAGGACTGAAATCCTGCAGCGCCCGCAAGGTCCCCCTGCTCAAGAAAACACATATACATGCCCGTCTGAAATTTGCCAATGAACATCTGAATGATTCAGAGGAGAACAGGGTGAAAGTGTTGTGGTCAGAAGAGACCAAAATCGAGCTCTTTGGCATCAACTCAACTCGCCGTGTTTGGAGGAGGAGGAATGCTGCCTATGACCCCAAGAACACCATCCCCACCGTCAAACATGGAGGTGGAAACATTATGCTTTGGGGGTGTTTTTCTGCTAAGGGGACAGGACAACTTCACTGCATCAAAGAGACGATGGATGGGGCCATGTACCGTCAAATCTTGGGTGAGAACCTCCATCCCTCAGCCAGGGCATTGAAAATGGGTCGTGGATGGGTATTCCAGCATGACAATGACCCAAAACACACAGCCAAGGCAACAAAGGAGTGGCTCAAGAAGAAGCACATTAAGGTCCTGGAGCGGCCTAGCCAGTCTCCAGACCTTAATCCCATAGAAAATATGTGGAGGGAGCTGAAGGTTCGAGTTGCCAAACGTCAGCCTCGAAACCTTAATGACTTGGAGAAGATCTGCAAAGAGGAGTGGGACAAAATCCCTCCTGAGATGTGTGCAAACCTGGTGGCCAACTACAAGAAACATCTGACGTCTGTGATTGCCAACAAGGGTTTTGCCACCAAGTACTAAGTCATGTTTTGCAGAGGGGTCAAATACTTAATTCCCTCATTAAAATGCAAATCAATTCATGATATTTCTGACATGCGTTTTTCTGGATTTTTTTGTTGTTACTCTGTCTCTCACTGTTCAAATAAACCTACCATTACAATTATAGACTGATCATGTCTTTGTCAGTGGGCAAACGTACAAAATCAGCAGGGGATCAAATACTTTTTTCCCTCACTGTATATGTTTGTGTGTCAGATAGCACCTATCCTAACTTCCATTGGTAATAGAACAGTGACTGTGTGTATGTGTTCACAGATGAATGAGATGCAGAGAGACCTGGCACACAACACATCCACTCAACACACCCACACAACACATCCACTCAACACACCCACTCAACACATCCACTCAACACATCCACTCAACACATCTACTCAACACATCCACTCAACACATCCACTCAACACGTCCACTCAGCACATCCACTAAACACATCCACTCAACACATCCACTCAACACATCCACTCAACACGTCCACTCAGCACATCCACTAAACACATCCACTCAACACATCCTCTGAACACATCCACTCAACACATGCCGATAGACACAGTATCTGTATCAGCTGGGAATGACAATTCTTGTCCACACTCATTTAATAAATGAATTATTTTTAATTTATGTAGCCACGATTGTCCACTGAGTAACACTTGCCACTGTCTGCCAGTGTCCTGGGACCCATAAAATCAAACATCACAGTGACCGTCAAAATAAAAACATAGAATATAAAACACCTTGAGGTATAGATATACAGTGGGGTCAAGACCTACAGGAAACATATGATCTCTGTAATTGCAAACAAAGGTTTCTGTACCAAATATTAAGTTCTGCTTTTCTGATGTATCAAATACTTATGTCATGCAATAAAATGCAAATTAATTACTTTAAAATCATACAATGTGATTTTCTGGATTTTTGTTTTAGGTTCCGTCTCTCACAGTTGAAGTGTACCTATGATAAAAATGACAGACCTCTACATGCTTTGTAAGTAGGAAAACCTGCAAAATCGGCAGTGTATCAAATACTTGTTCTCCCCACTGTATATATATATATATATATATATATATATATATATATATATATATATATATATATATATATATATATATATATATATACACTACATGACCAAAAGTATGTGGACACCTGCTCGTCGAACGTCTCATTCCAAAATCATGGACTTTAATATAGAGTTGGTTCCCCCTTTGCTGCTATAACAGCCTCCACTCTTCAGGGAAGGCTTTCCCCTACGCTGAAAGTCACTGAACTCTTCAGTAAAGGCCATTCTAGCGTCAATGTTTTGGCTGTGTGCTCAATTGTATACACCTGTCAGCAACAGGTGTGGCTGAAATAGCCTAACCACTAATTTCAAGGGGTGTCCACATACTTTTATATTTTATAGTGTATCTACTGAACAGAAATAAAAACGGAACATGCAATAATTTCACAGATTTTACTGAGTTACAGTTCATATGAGAAATCAGTCAATAGAAATACATTGATTAGGTCCTAAATCTATGGATTTCACATGATTCAGAGACAGATATGCATCTGTTGGTCACAGACACCTTTAAAAAAAAATTGGCCTCACAGTGGGCCTCAGGATCTCATTATGGCATTTTGATGCTTTCAAACTGCCATCGATAACATGCAATTGTGTTCATTGTCCGTAGCTTATGCCTGCCCATACCATAACCCCACCGCCACCATGGGGCACTCTGTTCACAACGTTGACATCAGCAAACCGCTCGCCCACACGACGCCATACACATGGTCAGCGGTTGTGAGGCAGGTTGGATGTACTGCCAAATTCTCTAAAACAACGTTTTGGTGGAGAAATGAACATTATATTCTCTGGCAACAGTTCTGGTGGACAATCCTGCAGTCAGCATGCCAATTGCACGCTCCCTCAAAAAAACTTGAGACATCTGTGGCATTGTGTTGTGTGACAAAACTGCACATTTTAGAGTGGCCTTTTATTGTCCCCAGCACAAGGTGCACCTGTGTAATGATCATGCTGTTTAATCAGCTTCTTGATATGCCACACCTGTCAGGTGGATGGATTATCTTGGTAAAGGAGAAATGCTCACTAACAGGGATGCAAACAAATTTGTGCACAAAATATGAGAGAAATAAGCTTTTTGTGCGTATGGAAAATTTCTGGGATCTTTTATTTCAGCTCATGAAACATGGGAACAACACTTTACATGTTGTGGGACCAACACTTTGCATGTTGTGGGCCCAACACTTCAGGATGTATGTCTTTTTAGATGTAAGCCTATTGTAAATATCTATTATTGTGGCGTCTCCATCTTTATTGTAAAGATAAATACAACTACACACATAACTTTAAGCTCCATATTCATCTGACAGAGATAATGAACTGCCCATTGATCAGCACAGCAATTGATAAAACAGGACAATGTTTACAAGTTTATGTCAATATTACACAGGTAAGCTAACGGTTACAGTAATCAGGAGTGCAGGCAGGCTCTGTAGACCTCTATATATGAGTGACTGTGTCCAACACAGCACCACCTGTTGTTATGTTGATTACTCACCAAAATATATATTTTCCTCAATGACATGTCATGCTAATTAAAAAGGTTTAAGGAAATACAGGCAGGCACCACATTACTAAAAGACAAAACAGCTCCATCAAGCCTGATGGTCTTGTAAGTATAAAAGCAAAACTTGTTTTCATGTAATTCACAGTTAGTGGAATGGGAATAGTGTGGTGTGTGAAGAATCCGATACTTTTGAACTTGTATGCGATACAAATCACATTATTGTGGGATCACCTTCTCTAAGAGTATGAAGGTTTGAGAAGGTTTGAAAACCCAAGCAACCTGCCTACACATTGTTTTGAAGTACAACAGACCAACATTAGCTACTGTTGTAGGTCTAAACTGTGTGCTGGAAACCAAAATAACTAAACGCACATAACTAAACGCACACTGCTCAAAAAAAGGTAAATTACTAGAGCCCTGCAATATGAAGAATGTCTCCCTGGTTTCAAAGAAATGTTTAATGCAATGTTGGATGTTGGCAATAAACACAACCAACATTACTTTGTCGTACTGAAATTACTGACAGAATTACACTGGATTAATACTCATTTCATTCCTAATTTCTTCAAGGAGATGCAATTACAAACCATGCTATTAACCTCAAACTCACAGCCATTTATATGCATGAGGATGGGTACCAAAGGCTTAGATGTCTTTGTGATCGAGTCGGCGTGTGAGTTCTTGGTTAGAACAAGCGTTTGTCCATTAGATTAAATTCTCAGGAAAAAGGGAAAGTAGCTCCCCCCCCCCCCCACCCTCTCGCACACACTTTCTCTCTCTCTCTCTCTCTCTCTCTCTCTCTCTCTCTCTCTCTCTCTCTCTCTCTCTCTCTCTCTCTCTCTCTCTCTCTCTCTCTCTCTCTCTCTCTCTCTCTCTCTCTCTCTCTCTCTCTCTCTCTCTCTCTCTCTCTCTCTCTCTCTCTGTGTAAACAATTTAAATGCAGTATTTTAAAGCAGGCGGCTGCTCTGCCGACTGCCTGACAACCTTGCAGTTCAAATGATGCTCTGATGTGTTCCTTCCTTCTCCAACAGGCTGTAGCTCACTTTCACATTTATTGAAGATATATAATTTCTCTCTGCCTGAAATCCTTTGGATCAGTGTGAAATAGCCTAAGTTTGGTAAGTGTGGTTAATACTGAATTGATAAGAGGTTATTTCTCATTTAACGTGGAGAGGGCAGTGTGTGAAAGTCTTGCTACATGCTAAGGCCATCCAACCGAAAGCTGTAGGAAGCATGAGTCAAATGTACAGGAAATGTTTGGGTGAGGATTTCCACACAAAGATTGTGTAATTGTTACCACCATGGTTTAGCCACACTAAGACATTGGTTCAATACATGTATTCTGCAGCGCACAATAATAAACTCAAAATTATAATGTCTAGGCCTGCTGAATTTCGTGTCAAGACAAGTTAGCAAAAAAAATTCCGGAGCCTGAAAATACTAGTATAAAATTAGTAGGCTACAATCTACAATTCATTACTCTCTCCACTGTGACAATTTATCTGTCATGCCTTTAAGGCATATTATTTAATATTTGATATGTGATTCTCTTTGACTGGCTACTGGTGGTAGTTTATAAGCGGGGGATATGACAAAGTTACATGTTCTCTGGGCGCGTCCCAAATGGCACCCTATTCCATTCATAGTGCACTACTTTGGACTACTTTTTTTTTAAATTATTTTTATTTTACTAGTGCACTATGTAGGGAATAGGGTGCCATTTGGGACTCAGGGCCTCGTGTCAGATACAGTTAAGAGTAAGCAGTGTGGTCAGTGGAGATAGCAGCAATACGTCTGTCCCATAAACACTGTCCCTCCCTAGGGCTGCTGGTTGAGAAAGGGCCACATTCCTTGTCATTTTCTTTTCATTTACACCCAGATAATACACCAACATGGACATTACTTCCCAGATAATACACCAACATGGACATTACCTCCTAGATAATACACCAACATGGGCATTACCTCCTAGATAATACACCAACATGGACATTACCTCCTAGATAATACACAAACATGGGCATTACCTCCTAGATAATGCACGAACATTAACCTTACCTCCTAGATAATGCACCAACATGGACATTACTTCCCAGATAATACACCAACATGGACATTACCTCCTAGATAATACACCAACATGGACATTACCTCCTAGATAATACACCAACATGGACATTACTTCCCAGATAATACACCAACATGGACATTACTTCCCAGATAATACACCAACATGGACATTACTTCCCAGATAATACACCAACATGGACATTACCTCCTAGATAATACACCAACATGGGCATTACCTCCTAGATAATACACCAACATGGACATTACCTCCTAGATAATACACAAACATGGGCATTACCTCCTAGATAATGCACGAACATTAACCTTACCTCCTAGATAATGCACCAACATTAACCTTACCTCCTAGATAATACACCAACATGAACCTTACCTCCTAGATAATACACAAACATGAACCTTACCTCCTAGATAATACACAAACATGGGCATTACCTCCCAGATAATACACCAACACGGATATTAAGAGCCAAAAGCGTCCCACGTTCAGTGGGCTTATCTTATTTTTTAAATATACTTTTAGAGGAACGTTTTAGAGATTACAGACGGAAGTCGTTTTCATTTTCCCCGAAATCCTCACTGCCTGGGAACCTTGAAGAGGATGGGTGTTTTGGGTTGATAAAAGGGAAATGGCCTTCTGATGCTATCTCCTGTCATGCCGAATAGAAAACCAGAAAAAAATAAAAATAAAAACATCTGGGAAGTTACTATAAATGAGATGCACAAATGTCAACATTTGAAGAGTTCAAAAGGGGAAGAAATTAGGATTCTTTTTAAATTATTGAATCAATGCGGTTACAGTGTCTTTGTTACACAATTTGTATGTTTTTTTAAATTATTTTTATTATGGGTACACAACTTAATAAATGGGGTCGGGGAATAAGCGTTATCCTCAGACAGACACTTATAGTGAAATGTATTAATTGAATTGTCAACACTCAAATTGGGTGTCGTATTAGTTTAGGAGAGCCAGCACTTATTTTCTGACTTGGCCTTAGGCTGCATGGGGGAAAACATCATTTGTTGTACAGAAAATGTAAAGTGGCTTTTACATAGCTTTGTCAAATTGAGTTAGACACAGATGATCGTCTTTTACGGAATGAATTTGAATTGAGTCGTTCAAAAAAAATTCAATTTGTCATAATTAGAGGGGGTAATGCGGTGGCCTCCGTTCCGATGCATCATGCTGAATCTTGAGTCATGAGGCAGAAAACCAAAAATTTGAAATGATCTCCTCGGAAATGTCTGGCGGCTCGTATACACACACACACACACACACACACACACACACACACACACACACACACACACACTGTACGGAGTAGAGACACACACACACACACACACACACACACACTGTACGGAGTAGAGACACACACAAACACACACTGTACGGAGTAGAGACACACACACACACACACACACACACACACTGTACAGATATGTGCACGCACATGCACACACACACACACACACACACAGAAATACAGAAATGTTAAATAGCATAACAGCAGTATAAGAATTTGACCAATCAGTCTGCTCTACAACAAAGGGAAGTCAAATGGTAAAAGTCCAGGTGAACACAGATCCACAGAGAACAGACAAGTAGCTTGATCACCTGTCAGTCTCTGGGGGAGAACAGACAAGTATATTGATCACCTGTCAGTCTCTGGGGGAGAACAGACAAGTATATTGATCACGTGTCAGTCTCTGGGGGAGAACAGACAAGTATATTGATCAGAAAAACAGCCCCAAAGCATGATGTTTCCACCCCCATGCTTCACAGTAGGTATGGTGTTCTTTGGATGCAACTCAGCATTCTCTGTCCTCCAAATACGATGAGTTGAGTTTTTACCAAAAAGTTATATTTTGGTTTCATTTGACCATATGACATTCTCCCAATCCTCTTCTGGATCATCCAAATGCACTCTAGCAAACTTCAGACGGGCCTGGACATGGACTGGCTTAAGCAGGGGGACACATCTGCACTGCAGGATTTGAGTCCCTGGCGGCGTAGTGTGTTACTGATGGTAGGCTTTGTTACTTTGGTCCTTTGGTCCCAGCTCTCTGCAGGTCATTCACTAGGTCCCCCCGTGTGGTTCTGGGATTTTTGCTCACCATTCTTGTGATCATTTTGACCCCACGGGGTGAGATCTTGCGTGGAGCCCCAGATCGAGGGAGATTATCAGTGGTCTTGTATGTCTTCCATTTCCTAATAATTGCTCCCACAGTTGATTTCTTCAAACCAAGCTGCTTCCCTATTGCAGATTCAGTCTTCCCAGCCTGGTGCAGGTCTACAATTTTGTTTCTGGTGTCCTTTGACAGCTCTTTGGTCTTGGCCATGGTGGAGTTTGGAGTGTGACTGTTTGAGGTTGTGGACAGGTGTCTTTTATACTGATAACAAGTTCAAACAGGTGCCATTAATACAGGTAACGAGTGGAGGACAGAGGAGCCTCTTAAAGAAGAAGTTACAGGTCTATATCACCTGTCAGTCTCTGGGGGAGAACAGACAAGTATCTATATCACCTGTCAGTCTCTGGGGGAGAACAGACAAGTATCTATATCACCTGTCAGTCTCTGGGGGAGAACAGACAAGTATCTATATCACCTGTCAGTCTCTGAGGAGAACAGACAAGGTGCAAGGTGTTAGCATTGTTAGTGCTCTATTCCAAGTTAAATTCTTGTTTTGAAAAAGAACTGATTTGACCTGTGAAAGGAGTCTCTGTCTGCATCCCAAATAGGGACCCTGGGCCCTGGTCAAACGTAGTGCACTAGGGTGCCTTTTGGAACACAGTTTCTGTTCCAGATGCTTTTATCTTCTTTGCTGAGAGTTTGTGTCATGTAGGATTGGAACAACGCTTAACGACTCCACTGGCCAGATCCCCTGTTGTTACAGTTAAGAGGTAAAAAATATGTTGGGCACCACGTCACTTCAACAACTCAGTGAACATCTCTACATTATGATTAAGAACCTAGCCCTCACCTTAGTGAACATCTCTACATTATGATTAGGTACCTAGCCCTCACCTTAGTAAACATCTCTACATTATGATTAGGTACCTAGCCCTCACCTTAGTGAACATCTCTACATTATGATTAGGTACCTAGCTCTCACCTCAGTGAACATCTCTAAATTATGATTAGGTACCTAGCCCTCACCTCAGTGAACATCTCTACATTATGATTAGGTACATAGCCCTCACCTTAGTAAACATCTCTACATTATGATTAGGTACCTAGCCCTCACCTTAGTGAACATCTCTACATTATGATTAGTTACCTAGCCCTCACCTTAGTGAACATCTCTAAATTATGATTAGGTACCTAGCCCTCACCTTAGTGAACATCTCTACAATATGTTTAGGTACCTAGACCTCAACTTAGTGAACATCTCTGCATTATGATTAGGTACCTTGCCCTCACCTTAGTTAACATCTCTACATTATGATTAGGTTTCTAGCCCTTACCTTAGTAAACATCTCTACAATATGATTAGGTACCTTGCCCTCACCTTAGTGAACATATCTACATTATGATTAGGTACCTAGCCCTCACCTTAGTGAACATCTCTACGTTATGATTAGGTACCTAGCCCACACCTTAGTGAACATCTCTACATTATGACTAGGTACCTAGCCCTCACCTTAGTGAACATCTCTAAATTATGATTTCATACCTAGCCCTCACCTTAGTGAACATCTCTACATTATGATTAGGTACCTAGCCCTCACCGTAGTGAATATCTCTAAATTATGATTAGGTACCTAGCCCTCACTTTAGTGAACATCTCTACATTATGATTAGGTACCTAGCCCTCACCTTAGTGAACATCTCTACATTATGATTAGGTACCTAGCCCTCACCGTAGTGAACATCTCTAAATTATGATTAGGTACCTAGCCCTCAGTGAACATCTCTACATTATGATTAGGTACCTAGCCCTCACCTTAGTGAACATCTCTACATTATGATTAGGTACCTAGCCCTCACCTTAGTGAACATCTCTACATTATGATTAGGTACCTAGCCCTCACCTTAGTGAACATCTCTACATTATGATTAGGTACCTAGCCCTCACCTTAGTGAACATCTCTACATTATGATTAGGTACCTAGCCCTCACCTCAGTGAACATCTCTACATTATGATTAGCTACATAGCCCTCACCTTAGTGAACATCTCTACATTATGATTAGGTACCTAGCCCTCACCTTAGTGAACATCTCTACATTATGATTAGGAACCTAGCCCTCACCTCAGTGAACATCTCTACATTATGATTAGGTACATAGCCCTCACCTTAGTGAACATCTCTACATTATGATTAGGTACATAGCCCTCACCTTAGTGAACATCTCTACATTATGATTAGGTACATAGCCCTCACCTTAGTGAACATCTCTACATTATGATTAGGTACATAGCCCTCACCTTAGTGAACATCTCTTCATTATTATTTCCTTTACAGGAAAAAGGTTTCATAATAACATAAGTAGCTTAAACATATGTCGAAAGATGTTTGGCACCAATTTCCAAGTAACTCAGTGTTAATTTAGCCTTCACCTTAGTGAATGACTGTATATGATTTGACATCTATTTAAAAAAGGACTGCTTCACAAAAACATAAGTAGCCTTAACAAAGAAGAATATAATTGTCAGTTATGCTGCCACATTTAAAGTCCGTGCCCATCTCCACAGCTTTGTCAGTCAGGACTACTCCATTGCTATGCAACCTTGTGCTGTTTTCAACGACATTACCAAAGGCCTACTATACGTAGTTACCATTGGAGATTCTTTACAAGGTCGACATTCAAATTGTATGTCTCCGTGAGCACAGGAAGGGGTTCTTAAATATGACCCATTTACACATTGATTACAAAAAACATACTGTTTGTATGGAAACAATTTGCAAAAGGAACCTACAAAAATGATTTCAGAGCTCAAGATCTGCACACATTGCCAGTTCTATAAAAACAAAGAGAGTCACACACTCCATATGTACAACCTCTCAGTAATTTATTGGGTAAAAAAAAAAAACAACAACACCGATGTTTCTGCATCACTGTGCCTTCTTCAGGGTGACAGTTCTTCCCATTGCCAGTTCCCTAACATAACAAACATCAGCCTTGCATTCCTGTTGGTGGGATTTCAATAGCTTGGTTGTTTACTTCTGGCTCAGTTGAATATTGCTGCATTTATTGAGTTGCCATTTCACCTGACAGAGGTCAGGGTCTTTCAGCTGAAATAATTCAGCCTTCGCTGCTATTGATACCGTGTAATGTAAACCTAACCCTTATTGACAACATGTCATGTAAACCTAACCCTTATTGATAGCATGTAATGTAAACCTAACCCTTATTGATAACATGTCATGTAAACCTAACCCTTATTGATAGAATGCAATGTCACCTTATTGAAAAACACCATTCTTTCTTTTTATTTAACCTGGATTGTTAGAGTTAGACTCAAACTGCCCACAAAACAGGTCAAGTAAGGCAGTCTAGTAAAGTACTGTAGAAGTACTCCGAGCACTGTAATACTGAAGAGTGATCTCCCAGCATGAAGGCGAGTGGATTGTACACACGAAGCTTGGAGGCTTGGATCTATGGAGCAGTGCTTTATGGGGGGGATCTTCTTTCTTTCTCTCTGAAGACAAAATCACGTTTGTTTCAGGCGTCAGGGATAGTAAGTACCTTCACTTAGATGTGACGAAAAAAACGATGCAATTATTGACAGAGGAGAATAAGTATGCCTTCATCTATGTCCCTCTGTAGTCCTACTTCATATGAGGGATCTTCTTCGTTTCTCTCTGCAGAGAAATCAATTATTGTTTCAGTGATATGAAGAGTAGTAGCACTGAGGAGAGGAGACAAGAGGATCAATGGCGGAGGGTCGGTGGGCAGTGGGCGGTGCGGGCAGGTCAAAGGGACGAACAGCGTGAGAGCCTTTCACGGTGACAGCCTCCCCACACAGGCCTCTGAGCCAGCATCAACCACACTCAAGGGGGAGACAGTGTACTGGTGTGCATCCCAAATGGCACCCTATTTCCTGTTTAATTCACTGCTTTTGGACCAGGGCCCATAGGGTAGGGTCAAATGTAGTGCACTATATAGGGAATAGGGTGCCATTTGAGACTCAGACAATAACACAGACCTCTCATTTTTCCAAGAACACATGGAGAGACATTGAATGGTTTTTGTAGGGATTTAGTCTTTCGTTGTGCCACAGCAGCAACAGAGTGGATGGACGCAGAACAAAAGAGCTTTACATTTTTAGTCATTTAGCAGACGCTCTTATCCAGAGCGACTTACATGAGCAATTAGGGTTAAGTGCCTTGCTCAAGGGAACATCAACAGATTTTTCACCTAGTCGGCTTGGGGATTAGAACCAGCGACCTTTCGGGTTACTGGCACAACACTCTTACCCACTAAGCTACCTGCCGCCCCCTTTATGAGAACGAGAACAGTAAAACGGGTTCAGATTAAGTATGGAAAAGGTGTCCAAATCTAATGCAATGGCTTTTGTGAAGAAGCTTAAATTAAAAGTACACTACATGACCAAAGGTATTGTGGACACCTGCTCGTCGAACGTCTCATTCCAAAATCATGGGTATTAATATGGAGTTGGTCCCCCCCTTTGCTGCTATAACAGCATCCACTCTTCTGGGAAGGCTTTCCACTAGATGTTGGAACTGTGCTGCGGGGACTTAGTAATAGTAATATGCCATTTAGCAGACGCTTTTATCCAAAGCAACTTACAGTCATGTGTGAATACATTTTTACGTATGGGTGGTCCCGGGGGATCAAACCCACTACCCTGGTGTTACAAGCGCCATGCTCTACCAGCTGAGCTACAGAGGACCACGCCGTGCTCTACCAGCTGAGCTGAATGGACTTGCTTCCATTCAGCCACAAGAGCATTAGTGAGGTCGGGCACTGATGTTGGGCGATTAGGCCTGGCTCACAGTCGGTGTTCCAATTGCAACCGAGGACAGACGATTTTTACACACTTTGTGGCCTACCACTTTGAGGCTGAGCCGTTGTTGCTCCTAGACGTTTCCACTTCACAATAACAGCACTTACAGTTGACCAGGGCAGCTCTAGCAGGGCAGAAATGTGATGAACTGACTTGTTGGAAAGGTGGCATCCTATGACGGTGCCACGTTGAAAGTCACTGAGCTCTTCAGTACGGGCCATTCTACTGCCAATGTTTTGTCTATGGAGAGTGCATGGCTGTGCGCTCAATTTTATACACCTGTCAGCAACGGGTGTTGCTGAATAACCGAATCCACTGATTTCAAGGGGTATCCACATACTTTGTATATATAATGTATGAAAATGTGTCTAAATATTTACTTTCACAACTGCAGTTTTAGCGTAAACAATTAGTAAAAACAGAAAAGTCCTTTGTATTTCAACATTCTGTGACCTGGGGACTATAAGGTCCTATTTGACATTTTGATCAACAATGTGTTATTCAAATAGAGTTGCTCTTTAGGTGGTCCTTTACATGTGAGATATGTCAAACAACAACAACAACAACAAAAAGAATGGATGGGCCACAAGAGCACAGTCATCAGCATACTGCAGCTCAAGAACCCGCTCCGTCAAAATCTTGGTGGTTGCTTGGATCCTCCTGATGTTGAATAGATTTCCATCCAGCCTGGAGTCCACCGCAACCCCGCTGCTGGCCTCAAGCTCCTTGTGGAGAAGCTGGGTGACACATAGGAGGAAGCTGTTAAAGAGTACAGGTGCCAGCGCACACCCCTGCCTCACACCATAGCTTACTCCAAAAGGCACTGACTCCTGCCCTCCTGTGGCCACCCGAGCCGTCATCCCATCATGGAACTGGCGAAGGATGTTGACAAATTTGTCTGGACAGCCAAATCTGAGTAGAATAACCCCTGCTCACAGTGTCGAAGGCTTTGGAGAAGTCGACAAAGGCCATGAAAAGGTCCTGATGTTGTTCACGGCACTTCTCCTGGAGTCGCCGTACCGTGGACATCATGTCGACCGTACTCCTGAAGGCACTTCTCCTGAAGCCGCATTGTGACTCTGGCGGCAGTTCCTCTATGATGTTATTCACCTGCCCTGTGTAGCATCACCTTGGCCAGGACCTTGCCGGCAACAGCCAGAAGGGATTTCCCCCCCCGGCTGTTACCGCAGATGGACCTGTCACACTTGTTCTTATAGATGGTGACAATGTTTTGCATCCTGCCTCTGTTCGGGGGACGATCTCCCGGTCCCAAACCTCGGTGACGGTACTGGTGGAGCATTCTGGTGCAGAAGTAACCTCCCTTCTTGAGAAGCTCTGCCGGGACGCTGTCAGCGCCAGGAGCCTTGTTGTTCTTGAGGGAACGGAAAGCTGATAACACCTCTTGGAAGATTAGCGAATGGTTGAGGTCTTGAATGGGTGGATGGACAGGCAGTTCTTTCCAGGATGGAGTGGTCTGTCGGAGAGTGCTGATTGGGTCGTGCTTCAAAGTGGTCAACCCACCTCGTCATGATCTGGTTCTGAGAGTCAGACCATCAGCTGTTTTCAGGGGGGTGATGGAGCGACTTCTAGGGCCATAGATAGCTTTAGTTGAGTTGTAGAAATTGTGCATGTCGTCTTTCTCGGCATAAATTTGGATTTCCTGTGCCTTATTCGTTCACCATTCGTTCTGCATGGTTGTTTAAACTTCCTTGCATGATGCACGCCATTGCTGGCGGAGGGTAGCAGATGTGGGGCTGTTGAGAGTAGCCCTGTGCGCTTTCTGCATATTGTCCAGTAAGGTTGTGATGGTGTCAAAGTTCTCATCGAACCAGTCCTGATGATGTTTCCTACCTCTGTAGCCAATGGGGTGGGACGCTACCTGATAGAGCACTGAGGTGAGATGATGTCCACTTCTGGTCCATGGGGTCCTCGTCCTCTGCGCTTAGAAGAGGCTCAGTCTCCCTCAGCCTTTCAGCGAGAGAAATACGGAACTCGTCCCTTACTGCAGCTTTCTCAAGCCGGGTACAATGCAGACGCCTCTTACTGGACGACTGACACACACACACACACACACACACACACACACACACACACACACACACACACACACACACACACACACACACACACACACACACACACACACACACACACACACACACACACACACACACACACACACACACACACACACACACACACACACACACACACACACACACACACACACACACACACACACACACACACACACACACACACACACACACACACACACACACACACACACACACACACACACACACACACAGTATTGTACAGCTAACCTTGTGGGGACACACAATTCAGTCCCATTCAAAATCCTATTTTCCCTAACCCTAAACCTGACCCTAACCCTAACCCGTAATAATACCCTTACCCTTACATTAACCCTAACCTTAACCCCAACCCCAACCTTAACCCAAAACCTAACCTTAACCCTAACCCTAGCTCCTAACCCTAAAACTAACCCTAGCTCCTAACCCTAAACCTTCACGTAATTCTAACTCTAACACTAACACTAATTCTAACCTGAACCCTAAACCCCCTAGAAATAGCATTTGACCTCATGGGGACTAGCAAAATGTCACCAGTTGGTCTAATTTTTGTTTGTTTACTATTCTTGTGGAGACTTCTGGTCCCCAAAAGAATAGTTAAACACATCCACACACACACACACACACGCACACACATAACCCTCTCATTAATCACATCGATGATGATCTGCTGTACTTCCTGTTTCCTGTCACAGTCCAATCATGGCAGCCCAATCTGCCTACCATTCATTAGTCACTTTTTTTGCACAATATTATTATTCACAGTCACTCATGAAACAAATTAACATAATTGTCTGCTGTCCCTCAGTCAGACACCAGAGACTTGATGTTCAGACAGTTCAGGGGGAGCCAGATTCACAATCTAAAGTCGTTTGTCTTTTCATGTTTGGTACATTTTGTGTCGTAGGGTATCACAGGAAGTTGGTGGCACCTTAATTGGGGAGAACATTCTCGCGGTAATAACTGGAGCAGATTCAGTGGACTGGTATCAAATACATCAAAACACATGGTTTTCAAGGTGTTTGATGCCATTCCATTTGCTCCGTTCCAGTCATTATTATGAGCTGTCCTCCCCTCAGCAGCCTCCTGTGGTAGGTATACATGTGGTTGTATGAGACTGACGTCATGTTTTTAGTATAGTACAGTTTTTTTTGTATGAGCGGCATGTAGCCTAGCGGTTACAGAGGCGAGCCAGAAACCGGATCCCAGGTCTGACGGGAAAAATCTGTCAGAAATTGAGCTGAAAACTGGAGGGTTGCTCGTATCAAATCCTAGATGCCATTGCCTGCTGTTGTGCTCTTGAGCAAGGCATGTACATAATGTATGTACAGTTGAAGTCGGAAGTTTACATATACCTTAGCCAAATACATTTAAACTCAGTTTTTCACAATTCCTGACATTTAATCCTAGTAAACATTCCCTGTCTTAGGTCAGGTAGGATCAACACTTTATTTTAAGAATGTGAAATGACAGAATAATAGTAAAGATAATTATTTATTTTAGCTTTTATTTCTTTCATCACATTCCCAGTGAGTCAGAAGTTTACATACACTCAATTAGTATTTGGTAGCATTGCCTTTAAATTGTTTAACTTGGGTCAAACGTTTTCGGGTTGCCTTCCACAAGATTCCCACAATAAGTTGGGTGAATTTTGGCCCATTCCTCCTGACAGCGCTGGTGTAACTGAGTCAGGTTTGTAGGCCTCCTTGCTCGAACACACT
Source organism: Coregonus lavaretus (assembly GCF_964263955.1). NCBI lineage: Eukaryota > Metazoa > Chordata > Actinopteri > Salmoniformes > Salmonidae > Coregonus > Coregonus lavaretus. The sequence continues at coordinate 232,172 of NW_028161472.1, read as the reverse complement.
TTTTCAGTTCTGCCCACAAATTTTCTATAGGATTGAGGTCAGGGCTTTGTGATGGCCACTCCAATACCTTGACTGTGTTGTCCTTAAGCCATTTTGCCACAACTTTGGGAGTATGCTTGGGGTCATTGTCCATTTGGAAGACCCATTTGCGACCAAGCTTTAACTTCCTGACTGATGTCTTGAGATGTTGCTTCAATATATCCACATAATTTTCCTTCCTCATGATGCCATTTATTTTGTGAATTGCATCAGTCCCTCCTGCTGCAAAGCACCCCCACAGCATGATGCTGCCACCCCCGTGCTTCACGGTTGGGATGGTGTTCTTCAGCTTGCAAGAACCCCCTTATTCCTCCAAACATTACGATGGTCATTATGGTGAAACAGTTCTATTTTTGTTTCATCAGACCAGAGGATGAAATGACACAATGCAGAGCCCTGGTCGACTAAAGATGTGTCTCAAATGGCACCCTATTCACTACATAGAGCACTACTTTAGTTCCGTATACAATCTTAGAAAAAAGGGTTCCAAAAGGGTTCTTCGGCTATCCCCATAGGGTAACCCTTATCGGTTCCATGTAGAACCCTTTTTTGGATCCATGTAGAACCCTTTTTGGATCCATGTAGAACCCTCTGTGGAAAGGGTTCTACATGGAACCCAAAAGGGTTCTCTCTGGAACCAAATGTGTTCTACCTAGTACCAAAAAGGGTTCTACAAAGCGTTCTCCAATGGGGACAGCCGAAGAACCCTTTCAGGTTCTAGATAGCACCTTTTCTTATAAGAGTGTGTAGGGAATAGGGTACCAGGGTGCCATTTGGTTGCCTAGGGATGCCAGGGTGGCATTTGGTTGCCTAAGGGTGCCAGAGTACCATTTAGTTGCCTAGGGATGCCAGGGTGCCATTTGGTTGCCTAGGGGTGCCAGGGTGCCATTTAGTTGCCTAGGGATGCCAGGGTGGCATTTGGTTGCCTAGGGGTGCCAGAGTACCATTTGGTTGCCTAGGGGTGCCAGAGTACCATTTAGTTGCCTAGGGGTGCCAGGGTGCCATTTGGTTGCCTAGGGATGCCAGGGTGCCATTTGGTTGCCTAGGGGTGCCAGGGTGCCATTTGGTTGCCTAGGGGTGCCAGGGTGCCATTTGGTTGCCTAGGGATGCCAGGGTGCCATTTGGTTGCCTAGGGGTGCCAGGGTGCCACTGTGTGTGCCTGGCATGGGGGGTTGCATGCTCCCTCCCTCGCCTTAATGAAGAAGAGACTGGAATTAAATCAAAAGCACTAATAACACTAATGGTTTCTTTTTTCTCTAAGTAAGAGGCCAGTCGAGCCGTGGTCCCGAGGGAAATAAATATTTATAATTAATGATTAGCCGTTGATCAGTGATTAAGATCACTGATTAGAACGTTGATCAGTGATTAGCCGTTGATCACTGATTAGCCGTTGATCAGTGATTAGCGAGTTCAACATTTTACTAAAATCTGTTCTGTGTCTCTGGGGCCTACAGAGCAGACAGCAGTGATCATCCTCCCTGTTCTGTGTTCTGTGTCTCTGGGGTCTACAGAGCAGAAGACAAGCTGCTGCTGTGGTTGGTTTTTTCTTTCTTTTAATTTTCGCTCTGTTCAGTCATTTATTACCTCGTCTTCTCAGAGACTAAAAGCAAAGCAGACAACCGGAAAATCCCTGTACACACTGCTACAGGCAAAAGGGTTATAAATGTAATATTTACTTGTAAGCTAATGGACTTGGACATTGCATTATTGCCTTAACAGACCTGTGGTGAGTTCAAAATAAGAAGTTAAGAATAATTCCTGGGGCTACTAAGGAATAATTGAGCAAAAAATATCAAGTAATTTACCTTTCCGTTCCCTGTGTGTGTTTATTATGGACACCGATTAGTTCCTGCCAAGGCAGCAGCTACTCTTCCTGGGGTTTGTTGTGGATCCCCATTAGTTCCTGCCAAGGCAGCAGCTACTCTTCCTGGGGTTTGTTGTGGATCCCCATTAGTTCCTGCCAAGGCAGCAGCTACTCTTCCTGGGGTTTATTATGGATCCCCATTAGTTCCTGCCAAGGCAGCAGCTACTCTTCCTGGGGTTTATTATGGATCCCCATTAGTTCCTGCCAAGGCAGAAGCTACTCTTCCTGGGGTTTGTTGTGGATCCCCATTAGTTCCTGCCAATGCAGAAGCTACTCTTCCTGGGGTTTGTTGTGGATCCCCATTAGTTCCTGCCAAGGCAGCAGCTACTCTTCCTGGGGTTTGTTGTGGATCCCCATTAGTTCCTGCCAAGGCAGAAGCTACTCTTCCTGTGGTTTGTTGTGGATCCCCATTAGTTCCTGCCAAGGCAGCAGCTACTCTTCCTGGGGTCCAGCAACATTAAGGCAGTTATATACAATTAGAACATTACATTACAGTTCATAACAGATTTCACAACACACTAAGTGTGTGCCCTCAAGCCACTACTCTACTACCACATATCTGCAACACAAAATCCATGTGTACGTGTGTGTATAGTGCGTATGTTATCGTGTGTGTGTGTATGCGTGTGTCTGTTCCTTTGTGCGTGTCTCCATAACGTGTATTTGTATCTGTTTCGTAAAATCTGATTCTACTGCTTGCATCAGCTACCTGATGTGGAATAGAGTTCCATGTAGTCATGGCTCTATGTAGTACTGTGCGCCTCCCATAGTATTTTCTGGACTTGGGGGACTGTGAAGAGACCTCTGGTGGCATGTCATGTGGGGTATGCATGGGTGTCTGAGCTGTGTGCTAGTCGTTTAAACAGACAGCTCAGTTCATTCAACATGTCAATACTTCTCACAAATATAAGTAATGATGAAGTCAATCTCTCCTCCACTTTAAGCCATGAGAGATTGACATGCATATTATTAATGTTAGCTCTCTGTGTACATTTAAGGGCCAGCTGTGCTTCCCTGTTCTAGGCCAATTGTAATTTTCCTAAGTCCCTCTTCGTGGCACCAGACCACACGACTGGATAGTAGTCCAGGTGTGACAAAGCTAGGGCCTGTAGGACCTGCCTTGTTGACAGTGTTGTTAAGAAGGCAGAGCAGCGCTTTATTATGGACAGACTTCTCCCCATCTTAGCTACCATTGCATTATTATGTTTTGACCATGACAGTTTACAATCCAGGGTTACTCCAAGAAGTTTAGTCTCCTCAACAAGGGTCAATTTCCACATTATTCATTTCAAGATTTAGTTGAGGTTTAGGGTTTAGTGAATGATTTGTCCCAAATACAATGCTTTTAGTTTAAAATAAATAAATATTTATGACTACCTTATTTCGTGCCACCCATTTTGAGACTGACTGCAGCTCTTTGTTAAGTGTTGTCGTGTTTTCACATGCTGTGGTAGTGGGGTGATGTATGGTACATTCCGGAAAGTATTCACCCCCCTTTAACATTTTTCCTATTTTGTTGCCTTACAACCTGGAATGAAAATTGATTTTGGGGGGTTTGTATTATTTGATTTACACAACATGCCTAACACTTTGAAGATGCCAAAAAATGTTTGGGGGTGAAACAAACAAGAAATAAGACAAAAAAACTGAAAACTTCAGCGTGCATAACTATTCACCCCCCCAAATCAATACTTTGTAGAGCCACCTTTTGCAGCAATTACAGCTGCAAGTCTCTTGGGGTATGTCTCTATAAACTTGGCACATCTAGCCACTGGGATTTGCCCATTCTTCAAGGCAAAACTGCTCCAGCTCCTTCAAGTTGGATGGGGGTTCTGCTGGTGTACAGCAATCTTTAAGTCATACCACAGATTTTCAATTGGATTGAGGCCTGGACTTTGACTAGGCCATTCCAATACATTTAAATGTTTCCCCTTAAACCACTCGAGTGTTGCTTTAGCAGTATGCTTAGGGTCATTGTCCTGCTGGAAGGTGAACTTCCGTCCCAGTCTCAAATCTCTGGAAGACTGAAACAGGTTTCCATCAAGAATTAACCTGTATTTAGCGCCATCCATCATTCCTTCAATTCTGACCAGTTTCCCAGTCCCTGACGATGAAAAACATTCCCACAGCATGATGCTGCCACCACCATGCTTCACTGTGGGGATGGTGTTCTCAGGGTGATGAGAGGTGTTGGGTTTGCGCCAGACATAGCGTTTTCCTTGATGGCCAAACAGCTCAATTTGAGTCTCATCTGACCAGAGTACCTTCTTCCATATGTTTGGGGAGTCTCCCACATGGCTTTTGGCGAACACCAAACATGTTTGCTTATTTTTTTCTTTAAGCGATTGCTATTTTCTGGCCACTCTTCCATAAAGCCCAGCTCTGTGGAGTGTACGGCTTAAAGTGGTCCTATGGACAGATACTCCAATCTCAGCTGTGGAGCTTTGCAGCTCCTTCAGGGTTATCTTTGGTCTCTTTTTTGCTTCCCTGATTAATGCCCTCCTTATCTGGTCCTTGAGTTTGGGTGGGCGGCCCTCTCTTGGCAGGTTTGTTGTGGTGCCATATTGTTTCAATTTTTTTAAATAATGGATTTAATGGTGCTCCGTGGGATGTTCAAAGTTTCAGATTTTTTTTTTTTACCCAACCCTGATCTGTACTTCTCCACAGCTTTGTCCCTGATCTGTTTGCAGAGCTCCTTGGTCTTCATGGTGCCGCTTGCTTGGTGGTGCCACTTGCTTAGTGGTGTTGCAGACTCTGGGGCCTTTCAGAACAGATGTATATATACTGAGATCATGTGGCAGATCACGTGACACTTAGATTTCTCACAGGTGGACTTTATTTAACTAATTACATGACTTCTGAAGGTAATTGGTTGCACCAGATCTTATTTAGGGGCTTCATAGCAAAGGGGGTGAATACATATGCACGCACAACTTTTCTGTTATTTATTATTTTGATTTTTTAGATTTTTATTTCACTTCACCAATTTGGACTATTTTGTGTATGTCAATTAAATGAAATCCAAATAAAAATCAATTTAAATTACAGGTTGTAATGCAACAAAATAGGAAAATACCAAGGGGGGTGAATACTTTTGCAAGGCACTGTACATACTGATCCTGCCTAGGTTCGTAGCTCGTACATCACTGGGGCCAAGCTTTCTGCCATCCAGGACCTCTATACCAGGCGGTGTCAGAGGAAGGCCCTCAAAATTGTCAAAGATTCCAGCCACCCTAGTCATAGACTGTTCTCTCTGCTACCGCACAGCAAGCGGTACCGGAGTGCCAAGTCTAGGTCCAAAAGACTTCTCAACAGCTTCTACCCCCAAGCCATAAGACTCCTGAACAGCTAATCATGGCTACCCGGACTATTTGCACGTCTCTGCACCCTGGATCCCAGCTAGCACCAACCACATCATGGTCAGCACCCTGGATCCCAGTTAGCACCAACCACATCATGGTCAGCACCCTGGATCCCAGCTAGCACCAACCACATCATGGTCAGCACCCTGGATCCCAGCTAGCACCAACCACATCATGGGCTGCGTCAGAAATGGAACCTGGCTATACCCTATATCAGGGATGGACAACTCCAAACACTTTTTCCCCATCCTTATAGCTAACACACCTCATCAAACTAAAATGAAGACCATGATTAGTTGATAATTGGAGTCATATATGTTCAGTCCCTACACCCAAACGAGGGCATTGCGTTCATCCAACTCTGGCCTGCTGGCTCCCCTTCCTCTGCTGAAGCACAGTTCCCGCTCAGCCCAGTCAAAACTGTTCGCTGCTCTGGCACCCCAATGGTGGAACAAGCTCCCTCACGGCGCCAGGACAGTGGAGTCACTCATCACCTTCCGGAGACATTTGAAACACCACCTCTTTAAGGAACACCTGGGATAGGATAAAGTAATCCTTCTACCCCCCCTTACCCCACCCCAAAGAAAGAAAGAAGGAAAAAAAAACATATTGTAAAGTGGTTATCCCACTGGCTATAAGGTGAATGCACCAATTTGTAAATCGCTCTGGATAAGAGCGTCTGCTAAATGACGTAAATGTAAATGTAAATATAAGGAATAGGGTGCCATTAAGGACATTACATCAAAACAACGATACATGATTAAATAGAGAGTCTATTTGGAGTAATGTACCCTACTGAGTCCTTTACCATGTCAATTTGAATGTTCTTTATCAATAAACCCCCTCCTCCTCGTTCTCTCTACGGCTGCCTAATGCCTTCCTCAGCCCCAAAAATGGCTTCCGCCCAAGGCATCTGTCTCAAGTAAAAAAAAAAATCCTCTGAAGATTTTGATGCTTCAAACTTAGCTTTGCTTTAATGTCATAAAGCTCTACTGAAAAGTTTGTGGTTCGGAAGAAATGTCAAACAGCCACCCACACCCTTAATTAAAAAAGAGAGAAGGTTTATTTGACTCAAAGGTATGGTATTTCATCTTACCCCCTATCTGAAGTAATATATGGACAAATTAAGCTGAATTCCAACCATCATCTCTAGAATTATGTCAGAATTAAAGATGCCTCTTCTTTCTACATTTGCAGGATTGATTTCAAACCCATATTGAGATCAAAGTAACTGGGAAGGACTTGCTTTATTCAAAAGGAATTTTTTAATATATGACTTGAGTTAGTCAACAGAACTTTAGAAAGTGTTAACAATGACTTTTGGGGGACTTTTGGGGGACTTTTGAATACTTTTTTTTACTATTAGGGATCTAGCAACATTCATGGTCCTTGGTCTGCCATAAGGACGGAGGGCTTCACACTAAAACAGTGTATCTCACTATTCTGTTGAATTACAACTACATGAATCAAAACAAGCATTTTAGCAGCATTGTTAGATGTGCTTGTCACACTTAAAGACCAGAGACAACACATTCTTGGTATATATATATAACTGCATTTGGAGAGGTAGTGTGCTCGATTAAAGGGTCAATCTGCTATTGTTGCATCCATTTTTGCACTTTTCAATTAAAGTATATACTCAGACTGTTGAAGAATATAGCTTATTAATGCCTCATGAGCTTAGTTCAACATGTTGTACCCCATCAGAACCCAGAATATAAGCTTGTTTTACTCTACTGTTTGTAAACAATGTAATTGTAAACTTGAATTGCAGATTGCCCCTTTAAAGTCTATGTTCTAGTTAGAGAAGTAATCTAAAGTATTTAGGCTCTAGGTGAGATTCACAGCTTCACGTTTCACCGGACTGGATCTAAGTCGAGAGACTGGATTGCAGAGGAGGATTATTTAACCATGTCACAGTAATTCCATAGACGTCAAGGATGAGCCTAATCAAATTAAGTGGAACTTACTTTAAGATCATGCTTGAATGTCCAAAGAAGGATTTTCAGAAAGGAATCAGAGCAAAAAAAATCACTACCAGTCCATCAACATTAGACTGTGCTTAAAGGAAGGAGAGGCTTTCTGTTTGCCATGTAGAAGATATAATAATTTATATACTGTAAGTCATTAATTTTTTTATTAAAGAGAAAGCAAGTATTGTGAGCTGTGAATTTATTTGATGTTTAATGTAGCTATGTTTTTATATACAGCAAAAATGATACATTACTTTAGCGCTCTGTATCCTGCATTCAAATTGATACATCACTTATAATTACCAATCTATTCTATGTTATAGCTCTTAGTATTGACTTTGTTGCCTACAAATTATTGAGAGCAATGCTTAATGATTAGCAGATAGCTTAAAGCTAGTTTCCTTAGTTATTACATCAATTTTTGGACTTACAGTGCCTTGCAAAAGTATTCATCCCCCTTGGCGTTTTTCCTATTTTGTTGCATTACAACCTGTAATTTAAAAGGATGTTTATTTGGATTTCATGTAATGGACATACACAAAATAGTCCAAATTGGTGAAGTGAAATAAAAAAAAGAACTTGTTTCAAAAAATTGGTGCATGCATATGTATTCATCCCCTTTGCTAGGAAGCCCCTGAATAAGATCTAGTGCAACCAAGTACCTTCAGAAGTCACATAATTAGTTAGAATATGGCACCACAACAAACCTGCCAAGAGAGGGCCGCCCACCAAAACTCACGGACCAGGCAAGGAGGGCATTAATCAGAGAAGCAACAAAGAGACCAAAGATAACCCTGAAGGAGCTGCAAAGCTCCACAGCGGAGATTGGAGTATCTGTCCATAGGACCACTTTAAGCCGTACACTCCACAGAGCTGGGCTTTACGGAAGAGTGGCCAGAAAATAGCCATTGCTTAAAGAAAAAAATAAGCAAACACGTTTGGTCTTCGCCAAAAGGCATGTGGGAGACTCCCCAAACATATATTGAAGAAGGTACTCTGGCCAGATGAGACTCAAATTGAGCTTTTTGGCCATCAAGGAAAACGCTATGTCTTGCGCAAACCCAACACCTCTCATCACCCCGAGAACACCATCCCCACAGTGAAGCATGGTGGTGGCAGCATCATGCTGTGGGGATGTTTTTCATTGGCAGGGACTGGGAAAACTGGTCAGAATTGAAGGAATGATGTATGGCGCTAAATACAGGGAAATTCTTGAGGGAAACCTGTTTCAGTCTTCCAGAGATTTGACATTGGGACGGAGGTTCACCTTCCAGCAGGACAATGACCCTAAGCATACTGCTAAAGCAACACTTGAGTGGTTTAAGGGGAAACATTTAAATGTATTGGAATGGCCTAGTCAAAGCCAAGACCTCAATCCAATTGGGAATCTGTAGTATGACTTAAACATTGCTGTACACCAGCGGAACCCATCCAACTTGAAGGAGCTGGAGCAGTTTTGCTTTGAAGAATGGGCAGAAATCCCAGTGGCTAGATGTGCCAAGCTTATAGAGACATACCCCAAGAGACTTGCAGCTGTAATTGCTGCAAAAGGTGGCTCTACAAAGTATTGACTTTGGGGGGGTGAATAGTTATGCACGCTCAAGTTTTCTGTTTTTTTTGTCTTATTTCTTGTTTGTTTCACAAAAAATAATATTTTGCATCTTCAAAGTGTTTTGTTGCATGTTGTGTAAATCAAATGATACAAACCCCCATAAAATCCATTTTCATTCCAGCTTGTAAGGCAACAAAATACGAAAAATGCCAAGGCAAGCCACTGTATAAATAATGATATACAGTGCATTCGAAAAGTCTGCAGACCCCTTGACTTTTTCCACATGTTGTTACGTTACAGCCTTATTCTAACATTTATTAAATCGTTTTTTCCCCTCATCAATCTACACACAATACCCCATAATGACAAAGCAAAAATTTTTTTTTTGTTTTTAAATAGGATGAAATAGTATGAATATATTCATCAAAATAACATTTATAATGAAAATATGTAAATCATTATTTGAATATGGTATTGTTAGGCCATTATCACTTTTATTCAATGGGTTACCAACATATTCAAATAATGATTTACATATTTTCATTATCAATGTTATTTTGATGAATTTTTTTCATACTATTTTATCCTTCCACAAGAGATAGATCCGACACAAATCTAGGGTTGCTACCCAAGCCGGCTGGACGTTCGTTGTATCTGTTCGGTGCTAGAGACGGCTAACTTACAGTCACGTCAAACAGAGTAGACAGAATAACAGCAAAGTAGCTGCATTTGCGTTTCTTTAAGCTGTTTTCTAGTGACATTAATTTGGATACATCCATAACAATAGGCTAATGATGAGCGATTTTGCCTGGCATAGAAAATGTGGTCTCTCGCCAGCACACTGTTGTTCAGAGGAGCTAGCCAACAACACAGCTAACACAATCACCTCAAACTGAAGCTGGAAAGACTTCAAACTAGCTGCACTTTGTTTTGTTTTACCTGTTTTCTATTGATAGTTCCATGTATATATCCATAAAAATTATACTGATTCATGATTTCGACTGGATGAGAAAAGCTGTCTCATCCCGACTCCCGACACGTTCATTACTATGCGACAGCTGGAGATTGAACTTGAATATTGAAACAATGTTGCAAATGTCGGAGAGACAGACAGAAAGGTTTATACAAATCTCAGCTGTTAAAAACTAAATGTTAGTCTAAAAGAAATGTGAGATAATGTCTAGATGCTTTTTATAGTGGAGATCAAGGTGATGAACTGCCTGGCTGGGCTGATGAGACAGTGGATTGGGCAGTCAGATGGAACAGAGTAAATAGACATTTTAACGTCATAGATTTAGCAGGTGGTAACTTGTGGAATAGACACGCCTGGAATGCGGCTATAACCAATCAGCAATAAGGATTAGACCCACACGTTGTATAATTCATTAATAATTAATACCGTAGACTATTTAATACTGTATACTGTACACTGTACTGTATACTATTTAATACTGTACACTATTTAATAATGTAGACTGTTGACTACTGTAGACTATTTACTACTTTTGAATATTTATTACTGTAGACTACTTAACACTGTAGGCTACTTAACACTGTAGACTATTTAACACTGTAGACTATTTATTACTGTAGACTACTTAACACTGTAGACTATTTAACACTGTAGACTTTTTAACACTGTAGACTATTTAATACTGTAGACTACTTAATACTGTAGACTATTTAATACTGTAGACTTTTTAACACTGTAGACTATTTATTACTGTAGACTACTTAACACTGTAGACTATTTAACACTGTAGACTTTTTAACACTGTAGACTATTTAATACTGTAGACTACTTAATACTGTAGACTACTTAATACTGTAGACTATTTATTACTGTAGACTATTTAACACTGTAGACTATTTAATACTGTAGACTACTTAATACTGTAGACTACTTAATACTGTAGACTACTTAATACTGTAGACTATTTACTACTTTAGACTATTTATTACTGTAGACTACTTAAAACTGTAGACTATTTAATACTGTAGACTACTTAACACTGTAGACTATTTAACACTATAGACTATTTATTACTGTAGACTACTTAACACTGTAGACTACTTAACACTGTAGACTATTTATTACTGTATACTATTTAATACTGTAGACTGCATTGCAGACTATTTAACACAGTAGACTGCATTGTAGACTATTTAACACAGTAGACTATTTAATAATGTAGACTATTTAATGATGTATACTGTAATGTAGACTATTTAATACTGTAGACTATTTAATACTGTATACTGTACTATAGACTATTTAATACTTTATACTATTTAATACATTTACATTTACATTTTTAGTCATTTAGCAGACGCTCTTATCCAGAGCGACTTACAGTTAGTGAGTGCATACATTTTTTCATACCCCATGTTGGAATCCTCCTCCTCCTCCTCCCTCTTGTCTTCATCCTCCTCCTCCTCCTCCTCCTCCTCCTCCTCCTCCTCCCTCTTGTCTTCATCCTCCTCCTCCTCCTCCTCCCTCATGTCTTCATCCTCCTCCTCCTCCTCCTCCTCCTCCCTCTTGTCTTCATCCTCCTCCTCCTCCTCTTCCTCCTCCCCCTCCTCCCCCTCCTTCTCCCTCTCCTATTCCTCCTCCCTCATGTCCTCCTCCTCCTCCCTCATGTCTTCATCCTCCTCCTCCTCCTCCTCCACCTCCCTCTTGTCTTCATCCTCCTCATCCTCCTCCCTCTTGTCTTCATCCTCCTCCTCCTCCTCCTCTTCCTCCTCTTCCTCCAGACCTGTTGGGGCTATGTCTCTGCTGTGCAGTGAGACAGCAAGTGTTGCTAGCAGCACCTGTGCACTACAGGTGGCAAATAACCCAAATGACAGCTCACATCACCAACATAATTTCTGCTCTGCCTGCCTCGGCTGTGGTCCCCAGGAGGCTGTGAGACGGGCGCAGAGGGCAAAGTGGGCCTGTCATCTGGAGACAGGAGGGTGTGTATGTGATTTGATTGTTTTATTTTATTATTATAAATAATGGCCTTATAAGACACTATCTTCTGTAGCAAAACTAAATAAGCATGCACACATACAGAATCATATGAAACATAATAGAAAAATAATATGTAGCTTATCTTGTCGTAACATCCAAGCTTTAGAAATACATTTGCAAGAAGGGACACTTATTTTCTGAAAAACCATTCAAGTTTCTCTTCTTCTCTCATCCAGAATAGTTCTGGTTTCTGCTGTTGCATTTGATCAAAGAAAGCTAGTCTTACTTCATCATACAAAGGACTGACTGACTGAAAGCGTGCGTGTGTAAACTTTCTTTGGACAGAAAAGGGTGTCCTTGTGACTAACAATGCGCCCGGAACTGACAAATATGTTTTTCCATTTATTTTATTTTTTATTTTATTTAAAAAAGTATTTAGTCAGCCACCAATTGTGCAAGTTCTCCCACTTAAAAAGATGAGAGAGGCCTGTAATTTTTTTCCCCAGAAAATCACATTGTAGGATTTTTCATGAATTTATTTGCAAATTATGGTGGAAAATAAGTATTTGGTCACCTACAAACAAGCAAGATTTCTGGCTCTCACAGACCTGTAACTTATTCTTTAAGAGGCTCCTCTGTCCTCCACTCGTTACCTGTATTAATGGCACCTGTTTGAACTTGTTATCAGTATAAAAGACACCTGTCCACAACCTCAAACAGTCACACTCCAAACTCCACTATGGCCAAGACCAAAGAGCTGTCAAAGGACACCAGAAACAAAATTGTAGACCTCCACCAGGCTGGGAAGACTGAATCTGCAATAGGTAAGCAGCTTGGTTTGAAGAAATCAACTGTGGGAGCAATTATTAGGAAATGGAAGACATACAAGACCACTGATAATCTCCCTCTTGCGTGGGGCTACACGCAAGATCTCACCCCGTGGGGTCAAAATGATCACAAGAGCGTTGAGCAAAATTCCCAGAACCACACGGGGGGACCTAGTGAATGACCTGCAGAGAGCTGGGACCAAAGTAACAAAGCCTACCATCAGTAACACACTACGCCGCCAGGGACTCAAATCCTGCAGTGCCAGACGTGTCCCCCTGCTTAAGCCAGTACAGTCCAGGCCCGTATGAAGTTTGCTAGAGTGCATTTGGATGATCCAGAAGTGGATTGGGAGAATGTCATATGGTCAGATGAAACCAAAATATAACTTTTTGGTAAAAACTCAACTCGTCGTGTTTGGAGGACAAAGAATGCTGAGTTGCATCCAAAGAACACCATACCTACTGTGAAGCATGGGGGTGGAAACATCATGCTTTGGGGCTGTTTTTCTGCAATGGGACCAGGACGACTGATCCGTGTAAAGGAAAGCATGAATGGGGCCATGTATCGTGAGATTTTGAGTGAAAACCTTCCATCAGCAAGGGCATTGAAGATGAAACGTGGCTGGGTCTTTCAGCATGACAATGATCCCAAACACACCGCCCGGGCAACGAAGGAGTGGCTTCATAAGAAGAATTTCAAGGTCCTGGAGTGGCCTAGCCAGTCTCCAGATCTCAACCCCATAGAAAATCTTTGGAGGGAGTTGAAAGTCTGTGTTGCCCAGCGACAGCCCCAAAACATCACTGCTCTAGAGGAGATCTGCATTTAGGAATGGGCCAAAATACCAGCAACAGTGTGTGAAAACCTTGTGAAGACTTACAGAAAATGTTTGACCTGTGTCATTGCCAACAAAGGGTATATAACAAAGTATTGAGAAACTTTTGTTATTGACCAAATACTTATTTTCATTTATTTGCAAATAAATTCATAAAAAATCCTACAATGTGATTTTCTGGATTTTTTGCCTCATTTTGTCTGTCATAGTTGACGTGTACCTATGATGAAAATTACAGGCCTCTCTCATCTTTTTAAGTGGGAGAACTTGCACAATTGGTGGCTGATTAAATACTTTTTTCCCCAACTGTATATATATATATATATACATACAGTGGGGAGAACAAGTTTTTGATACGTTGCCGATTTTGCAGGTTTTCCTACTTACAAAGCATGTAGAGGACTGTAATTTTGATCATAGGTACACTTCAACTGTGAGAGACGGAATCTAAAACAAAAATCCAGAAAATCACATTGTATGAGTTTTAAGTAATTAATTTGCATTTTAATGCGTGACATAATATTTGATACATCAGAAAAGCAGAACTTCATATTTGGTACAGAAACCTTTGTTTGTAATTACAGAGATCATACGTTTCCTGTAGGTTTTGACCAGGTTTGCACACACTGCAGCAGGGATTTTGGCCCACTCCTCCATACAGACCTTCTCTGATGTTTCCACCTCCGTCCTTAACGGTTGGAATGGTGTTCTTGGGGTTGTACTCATCCTTCTTCATCCTCCAAACACGGCGAGTGGAGTTTAGACCAAAATGCTATTTTTTTGTCTCATCAGACCACATGACCTTCTCCCATTCCTCCTCTGGATCATCCAGATGGTCATTGGCAAACTTCAGACGGGCCTGGACATGCGCTGGCTTGAGCAGGGGGACCTTGCGTGCGCTGCAGGATTTTAATCCATGACGGCGTAGTGTGTTACTAATGGTTTTCTTTGAGACTGTGGCTCAGCTCTCTTCAGGTCATTGACCAGGTCCTGCCGTGTAGTTCTGGGCTGATCCCTCACCTTCCTCATGATCATTGATGCCCCACGAGGTGAGATCTTACATGGAGCCCCAGACCGAGGGAGATTATCAGTGGTCTTGTATGTCTTCCATTTCCTAATAATTGCTCCCACAGTTGATTTCTTCAAACCAAGCTGCTTACCTATTGCAGATTCAGTCTTCCCAGCCTAGTGCAGGTCTACAATTTTTTTTCTGGTGTCCTTTGACAGCTCTTTGGTCTTGGCCATAGTGGAGTTTGGAGTGTGACTGTTTGAGGTTGTGGACAGGTGTCTTTTATACTGATATCAAGTTCAAACAGGTGCCATTAATACAGGTAACGAGTGGAGGACAGAGGAGCCTCTTAAAAAAGAAGTTACTGGTCTGTGAGAGCCAGAAATCTTGCTTGTTTGTAGGTGACCAAATACTTATTTTCCACCATAATTTGCAAATAAATTCATTAAAAATCCTACAATGTGATTTTCTGGATTTTCTTTTCTCAATTTGTCTGTCATAGTTGACGTGTACCTATGATGAAAATTACAGGCCTCTCTCATCTTTTTAAGTGGGAGAACTTGCACAATTGGTGGCTGACTAAATACTTTTCTTCCCCACTGTAAGTATTTGATACATCAGCAAAGCAGAACTTAATATTTGGTACAGAAACCTTTGTTTGCAATTACAGAGATCATATGTTTCCTGTAGGTCTTGACCAGGTTTGCACACACTGCAGCAGGGATTTTGGCCCACTCCACCATACAGACCTTCTCCAGATCCTTCAGGTTTCGGGGCTGTCGCTGGGCAATACGGACTTTCAGCTCCCTCCAAAGATTTTCTATTGGGTTCAGGTCTGGAGACTGGCTAGGCCACTCCAGGACCTTGAGATGCTTCTTACGGAGCCACTCCTTAGTTGCCCTGGCTGTGTGTTTCGGGTCGTTGTCATTCTGGAAGAACCAGCCATGACCCATCTTCAATGCTCTTACTGAGGGAAGGAGATTTTTGGCCAAAATCTCGCAATACATGGCCCCATCCATCCTCCCCTCAATACGGTGCAGTCGTCCTGTCCTCTTTGCAGAAAAGCATCCCCAAAGAATGATGTTTCCACCTCCATGCTTCACGGTTGGGATGGTGTTCTTGAGGTTGTACTCATCCTTCTTCTTCCTCCAAACACGGCGAGTGGAGTTTAGACCAAAAAGCTATATTTTTGTCTCATCAGACCACATGACCATCTCCCATTCCTCCTCTGGATCATCCAGATGGTCATTGGCAAACTTCAGATGGGCCTGGACATGCGCTGGCTTGAGCAGGGGGACCTTACGTGCGCTGCAGGATTTTAATCCATGACGGCGTAGTGTGTTACTAATGGTTTTCTTTGAGACTGTGGTCCCAGCTCTCTTCAGGTCATTGACCAGGTCCTGCCATGTAGTTCTGGGCTGATCCTTCACCTTCCTCATGATCATTGATGCCCCACAAGGTGAGATCTTGCATGGAGCCCCAGACAGAGGGTGATTGACCGTCATCTTGAACTTCTTCCATTTTCTAATAATTGCGCCAACAGTTGTTGCCTTCTCACCAAGCTGCTTGCCTATTGTCCTGTAGCCCATCCCAGCCTTGTGCAGGTCTACAATTTTATCCCTGATGTCCTTACACAGCTCTCTGGTCTTGGCCATTGTGGAGAGGTTGGAATCTGTTTGACTGAGTGTGTGGACAGGTGTCTTTTATACAGGTAACAAGTTCAAACAGGTGCAGTTAATTCAGGTAATGAGTGGAGAACAGGAGGGCTTCTTAAAGAAAAACTAACAGGTCTGTGAGGGCTGGAATTCTTACTGGTTGGTAGGTGATCAAATACTTATGTTATGCAATAAAATGCAAATGAATTACTTAAAAATCATACAATGTGATTTTCTGGATTTTTAAAAATTACAGACCTCTACATGCTTTGTAAGTAGGAAAACCTGCAAAATCGGCAGTGTATCAAATACTTGTTCTCCCCACTGGATATACTGTCAAAGAAGTGTGGATCATCATTATTTGGTCCGTAAAGGTTAATGAGCCATATCTGTTTATGGTCCAATAACATTTTTAAAATAATCCATCTACCTTGAGTATATATTTGGACAATTTGCACATTCGGATCGAAATTACTATTAATTAATGTCATCACCCCTTTTGAGTTTCTTTGCCCATGGGAGAAGTATATTTCGCCACCCCATTCCTTTTTCCACGCAACTTCATCTAGAATTGTTGAATGAGTTTCCTGTAAACAATAGATATTATATTCCTCGTCTTTGAGCCATGTAAATATTGTTCTTCTTTTGTTATTATCAGCTAAGCCATTACAATTATAACTGGCTATACTTATTTCACCATACACCATAATGATATACACGTTTCAAGTCTATTTATCATTATATATATGTTTGTAAATTTACCAATAAAAAATACCGTAATGATTGAGTCTTACCATATGTCGACCTTAGCCGACCTTAGAGTGTTTGTTTGAAAGTAAACTTCTCTTACAAGCAAAAACACTGTTTAGAACTTTACATAAAATTTTAACAATTCTGTATGTTATAGTGTTTTGTTGAATAGGGCTAAATGTTCGCTCTGAGAGATATTATGTTTGTGTGACGGCAGAAACCTACTGCAATTAGATTGTATTATTATGCTGTTTTAGTCCAATGGAATGTTGATCTTATGCACACACACACACACACACACACACACACACACACACACACACACACACACACACACACACACACAGGTTAACTCATCTGTAATGACTGGAGAGGGCCATTTCTTAGCTTTGTTGATTATTAATTACAAGAGAGGTAGGTGGAATGAAAGAGAGTCATTATCTAAATGTTTATGCCTGCTAAAGGTCTCCTGTCTTAGCAAACTAATTTCTGCATATCTAAATATTTTCTCTCCACAACTGTTTACTGAGACTGAAGGTGTTTGAGGGAATCATTTAGAATGTTAATGGTAATTGTTGCGCATTCTAGAATGTTGTGTTTTATTTCTTTAATTTCAAGAAATCGAGTGACGCGATCACCTCCTTTAACATATTGCTGTAATTATTTGGATTATTGAATAATACTAGATGATGCAAAGGCTATAAAGCAGAACATCTATAATATTCACTCCTGAAATATCTATCAGGGATAATGGTTTTATAAGATATTTATTATTAGGACAAGCAATGGGCAGATGCCATCAGTCATTCTGTAGAAGGAAAGCTATTAAGATATTTCTTAAAGCATAAGAGTTTATTTCCCTTAAATATTCCATAAATGTGCAATCACTCAATCCAGAAAAAAAGCAATTAAATGGATTTGCGATATAATTATACTATGTATGAAAAGAGCTTTGCCATTGTTCTGCTGTGTTTGTCTCAAACGTAGCTGTAACATTCTAGTCAGAATTAGTTGTTACCATATCGGAATGTTTGAAAATTACAGAAGTTATTCTTGTCTGTGTTTATGACTGCTAATGTTTGCCTAATCAACATTTTTGTTTCCAAGAATCAGAGAGCATTAGTTTATAGAGATACTGAGAGCGTTAGTTCATATAGAGACACAGAGAGCATTAGTTTATAGAGATGCAGAGAGTATTAGTTTAAAGAGATACATAGAGCATTAGTTTATAGAGATACGTAGAGCATTAGTTTATAGAGATACAGAGACATTAATTTATTGAGATACATGTAGCATTAGTTTATAGAGATACAGAGAGTATTCGTTTATAGAGATACAGAGAGCATTAGTTTATAGAGATACATAGAGCATTAGTTTATAGAGATACAGAGAGCATTAGTTTATAGAGATACAGATAGCATTAGTTTATAGAGATACAGATAGCATTAGTTTATAGAGATACAGAGAGCATTAGTTTATAGAGATACAGAGAGCATTAGTTTATAGAGATACAGATAGCATTAGTTTATAGAAATACAGAGAGCATTAGTTTATAGAGATACAGAGAGCATTAGTTTATAGAGATACAGAGAGCATTAGTTTATAGAGATACAGAGAGCATTAGTTTATAGAGATACAGAGAGCATTAGTTTATAGAGATACAGAGAGCATTAGTTTATAGAGATACAGAGAGCATTAGTTTATAGAGATACAGAGAGCATTAGTTTATAGAGATACAGAGAGCATTAGTTTATAGAGATACAGAGAGCATTAGTTTATAGAGATACAGAGAGCATTAGTTTATAGAGATACAGAGAGCATTAGTTTATAGAGATACAGAGAGCATTAGTTTATAGAGATACAGAGAGCATTAGTTTATAGAGATACCATTTTATTGCTAAAGATATATAGGCTTTACAACCGTAACTGTATCACAATAACAGTGTCCTAGAGCTGTAGGTTTGAATCACTACAGCCTCTCTGGTGGGCCAAATTAACGGGGATAGTCAGATTGAAATGCAATATATGGTAGATTACATTGGCTTTTACAGTGTTGTAACATCATCAAATGTTAATGGAAACTGTTTAGTAAATATTTGATATCCACTGATTTGACATAAAGTCTTAAAAAAAAAAAAAGGTGCATTTTGGAACCAAATAAGGTTCTTTAGAGCGATGCCATAGGGTTAACCATTTTAGGGTCTCTGAGGAACCATAAATGGGATGGTTCTTTGAAGAACCATACAAAAATTCAAAACCAGAAATGTTTTGGCCCTCCAGGACTGGAATTGAATATCCCTGCTGCAACGTCCCGCTGTTTAATAATAATAATAATAATAATATGCCATTTAGCAGACGCTTTTATCCAAAGCGACTTACAGTCATGTGTGCATACATTTTTACGTATGGGTGGTCCCGGGGATCGAACCCACTACCCTGGCGTTACAAGCGCCGTGCTCTACCAATTGAGCTACAGAGGACCACAAAGCCTATGGGTTTTTTTTTTTAGGGGGGGTGGGGGGGGGGTTTGGATAAACGGCGAAAATAAGGTCTGTGGTAAACGCAGGCTAGGAGATCTTATACGTTTTGTTCTACGAGATAATCTTTATCAGCTAATTTAACTTTGTGAATTTTGGTCTGTGAGGCCGCCTGTCAAACACGGTTTGTTTGCACTCCTCACTGTTTGATTGACTGATTCAACTCCCGATGTATGTGTTTCCCCTGCGACGGGATGTCTTGACATGTAGTCGGCAGCGTCGTCTTTGTACTTCACAGAGTAGCTGTAGGGTTGTAGTCTCAGTCTCCATCGCTCAAGTCGTGCTGGGGGGTGTGGCTTTTGGGTTGTTGAAGATATGGTCTGTGATGACCGTGAAGTGAGCTGCGTAGAGATACAAGTGAAAGTGTTCACATGCCCAGATGATCGCCAGAGCTTCTCTCTCCCGGTTATGTGA
Source organism: Coregonus lavaretus (assembly GCF_964263955.1). Taxonomy (NCBI): domain Eukaryota; kingdom Metazoa; phylum Chordata; class Actinopteri; order Salmoniformes; family Salmonidae; genus Coregonus; species Coregonus lavaretus. Next base: position 212,404 of record NW_028161472.1, on the reverse strand, counting down.
GTGGCGCTGTTCAACCTCTGAAAGCGCTCGGGCTGGCATATGCGATGATATGGGCGTCTTTGTCACTTGTAGGGTTGTGCTGACTTGGTGTGGCACCTAAACCAACAGTGTCGACCTCTTGGCTGGGTCAAAGTAGGCTGTCGTCGTGTGCTGCATCAGACGTGTTCTTTATTTTTTTTTCATCGCAGACTGGTGGTGTGGTCCCCATGACCGGGTGTGATCTTTTCTTGTGAGCTCACAAAGAGTCTGTGCGGTTGTTGCGAAGTCTGGTATGAACCGTGAGCAGTATTCTATCATACCCAGTAGACTGCGAACTTCGAGACATTTTGAGGTGCTGGCAGATTCTGTATGGCTTTGATTTTCTTTGGATCCGCCGAAATGCCTTTCTCTGAGAAAACATAGCCGTAAAACTCAAGTGTTATTTTGCTGTATTCGCATTATTCTTTGTCCAGCGTGAGATTTTTCTCTCTCAATCTCTGAAACACAGCTTTGAGACTTGCGTTGTGTTCATCTGGAGGTCTACCATAGACTAGGATGTCATCGCTCATGTTTCTCACATTGGGAATACCTTGCAGCACTTGCTGTATTGCATTTTGAAACACCTCTGCAGCTGAATTTATGCCAATGTTCTGTCTGGTGTATCTCCAGAGGCCAGAATGTGTAGTGAAGGTTGTGATATACATTGAGTCTGGATGTAACTCAAGCTGGTGGTATCCCATCATTTAAAGATCTAGCTTTGAGAACACCACTGTTCCATTCAGATCGTGGATGAGGTCATCAACCGTTGGCGTGATGTGTCGTTCACGTTGCATTGCCGTGTTTGGAAGGCGCATGTCGACACAGACACAAACTTTTATCAGGCGTCTTGGGTTTTTGGGGTGACCACTATTGGGGATACCCCATGGCGTTGGCCCGCTGATTTTTTTCGATGATGTCTTGGCTTTGTAGTGTGTCAAGCTCCTGTTTTAACTTGTTCTCTCATGCGAAAAGGAATCCTCCTGTGTGGTTGCACTGCTGGTTGCACTGTGCCATCAATGTGCAGCTTCACTTAAAAGTCTGAGTTTTCCTACGTCTTGGAAGAGGTCCTGCTGTTCGTTGGTAAGCTGGTTTATGAATGAACCATCGGCTGGTTCACTTGGAGAGAACAGAGAGTTGATTATTTTCAGAAAGTCCAAGGTCTGTTGCTGTCTGACAGCTGGGTAATGAGCCAGAGTCACCTTTGATTACAAAGAAAAGTGGTATCCACCATCTTAGTCTCGGAGCGGACTGGTGCTGTGAATTTTCCTCTCAGGTTCGGATGAGCCATAAGCAAAGATGTTTGCTTTAGCCTGTTTTGGGTCATTCTACAGATTCGGTGACATTTCAGTATTGTCAGTGTCCCAAGATGTACTAGTGTTATAACTTGTCAGAACATTTATCAAACTACACTTAAATTACAACATTTCAAAGTTTTACATGTTTTTAATATGGAGTAGAGAATATGATTTTAAACAGAGATGAATTTCAATACTTATATGTTTGCTTTTCTTAGGAGTATTAAGAATTTCGCCTGTCCCTATTGACCATCATGCAAATGGCGTGACTCATTTTGAGTACACAGTGTTAAATAATAATGCTTTTTTTTTTTTAAATTAATTTTATATGCCCCCTTATTATGCATAATCCATTTTCTCAGCATAAGACATTTTATTTTCTGAGAAATTCAGGCTTTTACCCCTGTCCTTGTATTTCTTTCAACCCCGTAACGCAACAATACCCCCACTCACAATTAAATAATGGTTTGATCCTGTGGACATCATTTATGAGGAAGTGACATCATACAAGTCTTCAGAGAAGCCTGGTGTGACAAGTGGTAAGCTGCTCTCTCACTTTTTATAGATATTTCATGTTTTTTAAGCACATATGGGCTTTGTCAATCTCAGGTATTCAACTCTGTTGGGGGGGGGGAATTCATAGTTAAGATTTTACCAAGAATTGTTTTTATAGCTATGAAGTATAACAATGTATTTTGTTGAATAAGGCCATGTGGCACACTGCTAGCTGCTAGCATCCCGAATTAGCAACAGATTAGCACAAAATCTTCAACCCTGTCACATTCAACCCCATCACATTTTTCAATGTTACGGGGTTGAATGGCTGTTACAGGGTTGAATAGCTGTTAAATCTTAGCAATATTTAATGTATATTGCTTAATACCAATCATATTTTCTTGTTGAATGTTTGTTGTTTACGGTTTTACAGTATCAACTAAAAGTACGAGGAATTTTTGAAAATAATAACTTTAAAAAAGTGACAATTAATTTGTTCTCTCTCCTATATACATTGACATATTTAGGAGTATTATCTGCAAGTTCATGTTCATTTTACTACATAGTGATTAAAAGGATACAATATTTAGTCTTGAAGAGTAAGCAGGTCATTGACTTGACCTTGACCTACAATTTCAGATTCAACAATGGAAAAAACAGCAGCAGAAAGGAAACACACATAGAGAGGAAGGTGAGGGACATCCGCGCGCCGGTGGTCAGGTAATTCTCCTGGAAATGTAAGATCTTTAAGACACGAGGTGGTGGTGGTCATGGACACACAATCAACAGAAAATAAAGTTTTGTTGCTTTAAAGCATAATTTGGTAATGCATAAAAAGACTAGAGAATGTAAATGAAGACTAGTCTAAAAAGACATACAGTATACTGCCTTGGCAACTGGTGCGTGAGGGGTTCATGTTCACTAGCCGACTGGTTTGTACTGACATATTTAGGAGTATTATCTGCAAGTTCACGTTCATTTTACTACATAGTGATTAAAAGGATACAGTAATTAGTTTTGGAGAGTAAACTGGTCATTGACTTGACCTTGACCTACAATTTCAGATTCAACAATGGCAAAAACAGCAGCAGAAAGGCAAAGAGAGTACAGGGCAAGAAGAAATGCTGATCCAGAACGAAGGGAAAAGTACCTCAGGAGTGAACGCATGAGATGGACAAAATATGTTTTAGCAGGAAAGAAGAAAGGAATAGGAGATCTAGATAAGAGAGGTCAAAAGATGAGGAGAAAGGGATGGAGAAAAGCGAAGGAGCGGCAAAAGCAAAGGGAAATGGCTGTTAATACTATTGCCACCCCTCCACAAAGTCCTGATAGAGACGTGGTGATGTCACATGAGCCCACAAGGTTAGGAAAAAGATTGTGTGTGTGTGGTGAGAGAGAGAGAGAGAGAGAGAGAGAGAGAGAGAGAGAGAGAGAGAGAGAGAGAGAGAGAGAGAGAGAGAGAGAGAGAGAGAGAGAGAGAGAGAGAGAGAGAGAGAGAGAGAGAGAGAGAGAGAGAGAGAGAGAGAGAGAGAGAGAGAGAGAGAGAGAGAGAGAGAGAGAGAGAGAGAGAGAGAGAGAGAGAGAGAGAGAGAGAGAGAGAGAGAGAGAGAGAGAGAGAGAGAGAGAGAGAGAGAGAGACAGACAGAGAGAGAGAGAGAGAGAGAGAGAGAGAGAATAGGAGTGCAAAGGAGTGCATACAAATATAATTTCTGGTAACTTTGTACACTATTTCTTCAAAACTGCTTAGACATATTCACATTGTAATAGTATCCTTAACATTTATTTATACTGCTTATGAACTTACCTTGTTATGATTTGATACAATAAATAAAATTGAATTGAATTGTCTATTTGTTTGTTTTAGACAATCTGTGAAGGGGAAGAAAAAATCAAGAAAGACAAAAGACAAATTGAGAAAGCAGGTACATGATTTTCAACCCTGTTGCGGTGCATTCATCCCTGTTACAAGATTATTTTTTTACATTTTTGTATTAAATACACAAAATATAACATCAATAGTGTTTTTATTGTGTGTATTAAATCAGGGTAAATAAGGCTATTTCAATTTTGTCAGGAATTACGCAGCATCCTTGCACATTTCTTGTGAAAATGTGGAGTTAGATTAGAAATTTCTTCATCGTAAACTGGAAAGGATGGTGCTGGTCAGTTTTTCTTGATTTTCTCTTTAATTACAATATGCCATTATTTACAAGGGACATCTAAACTGTGAGATTATGCCAGAAGCTGATCTCAAGCTTATTGGAAAAATGAATAGTTGAATAACAAAATGACTGTGACGGGGTTGAATGAAATTGGGACTTGTTTGAGAAAATAATACAGAATAATAACTTAATACTCTACATTGAGATGGGAAAAGGTATTTTCTATCAAGTACACACATTACTTTGTCACATCAAATAAAAAAAGCTTAAGATTTTAATGTTCATTGTTTCATCCTCCTCAATCACAAAAGGCACCGAATCTGTAGAATGACCCTTTTAATTCACAGCTTGCGCTTTAACTTTAACTCATATGTGACATCATCAACAATGTTAACGGTTGCTCCCGAAAACAAAAATAACATCCACAGTTGTGTTCATAATGGTAACTTGGATGTGTGATTGCGGTGGGCTCTGTAGTGTACACACAACACACACAACACACACAACACACACATAATCATCATCATCATCATCATCATCATCGGTGAGGTGTCTTGTTTTTGTGTCTTTTTGTCATCTTGTGACTGCACTTTGTGTTTCGGACGCTGTTGGGTTTGTTTTTCAGCAACTGGAGGAGTGGACTCGGTCGTTTCTACAGCATTTTTAAAAAGTGATTCAACTTTCCACATCCTTTACATCCCCCCCCCCCCCCCCCCCCCCAGGGCAGTTTGTTTCCCCCCCCAGGGCAGTTTGTCCCCCCCCCCCAGGGCAGGTTGTTTCCCCCCCCAGGGCAGTTTGTCCCCCCCCCAGGGCAGTTTGTCCCCCCCCCCCCCACCCCCCCCACCCCAGGGCAGTTTGTTTCCCCCCCCCCCCAGGGCAGTTTGTTTGTCCTCCATTGTGTGGGAACTTACCTCCCAGTTATTGCGTGTTCTGTTTTGACGTTTGTCACATTCATTTTTTTAGCCCTGGCTTTTGTTATAGATATTTTTTTATTTTGTACAGTGCACACTGAAAGTTATTTTTGTGATTTTGACTGAGCATTCGCCTGCAACTGGTCTATCCGACATCTCGTGCCCTGCCTGTTTCAAGGAGCTGTTGGAGAGAAATTGGAGCACATTTTAGCTCCATCCGGAGGAGACGTGCGGAACTGCAGCTTAGCATTATTTGTGACTTCATTACATTATCAACGTTTGCAAAACTCGCATGTGGATGCTAATTGCCTCAGTCTCATGTGGTAAGCATCCAAGGTTTCGTTTTCATTTTGTCTTGCTTGTCTGAAAATGTAGGTTTCATATTCTGCGTTGACTTTTGGACAGAAATATGCATTGAGCTTGTCAACGTGGTATCATAGTCATCAGCTGCTCCGGTATCTTGCAGTGTGTCAAATATTTCGTACACATCCGACCCTGCATAGTTTAACAGTAATGCCCTTATCTGTGTGTTATCCGCGATGTGAGCTGGGTTCTGTGTACACATCAAACATCAAACTAGCCATCGTGGTATTGTACCGTAATGTACGATGTTAGCTAGCTGATTCCAACGTTAGCTAGGCTGTTGTTGCTATCTGCGTTCACTCACATAGTGTCAAGACTTCCGCCGAGGCTGCCTCCCCTCCTTGTTCGGGCAGGTTTCGGCAATCGGCGTCACCGGCTTACTAGCTACTGCCGATCCATTTATCATCACTCCATTTGTCTTGTCTTCAATCACACACACCTGGTCCTTATTAGTCATGGTATAAGTGTTCCCTCTGCTTCCTTGTCTGTGTGAGTGATTGTTTATTGTGGAGGTTAGTGAAGCTCGGTGGAGCTCATTGTGTTGTGTATTGACGGGAGTATTATTTCCCGTGTGCCTTGTATTTTCCAGTGCGTCTGTTTTGTGCCCTGGAGTGTGTTTGACGCATTTCTGCGTAAACCTGTATTTAGCGGATTAAAGCCTGTTATTCTGTGATTTTACCCTCCTGCGCCTGACTACTTCAACACCACCTCATCACACGTAGGCACGTAGTTCGTCTTGTATTCTTCTCTTGTGCGTTTTCACTCATCGCCAATTGTAACGGTTTAGATTGCTTATGTTTATAAGGTCAGGGCGTTCGTATACTTTAGTTTAACTTTACACAGATGTATGCTGGCATTACATGGTTCACTCCCACTGTCTGGCTGCTGTAAAACATAGAACTGGAATCCCACAGTACGAATACACGGACTCGATTATGGCATAATGTTCTCTACATTACACCTGCTGTAGGGTTTTAAGCCTCATTTGCATATTTCCCATGGTGCCTTTCGAGTGAATTTTTGAGTTACCAGTACCACCCATGACTGTGGTTTCTAGTGACAGAGACATGGTTGTTGCATTTATTCATTTCCTGTCCTGTGGCCTTCACCAAGTGAGATCCTGTTGTTATAAAAAATTATGCTATGACTGCCAGGTTTGGGAAGACTAAGATACGAGACTACCTTAAACATCTAAACTGGAACAGCCATTTCAGTAGCGGGTGCAATAAGTTCAACTAACAGATTGGAATAGTTTAGAAAATGTTATATTATTTATATTTGAGTAGCATAAGATTAATTAATCAATCAATGTACATGCAAAAATATTCATATTAAAACAATTCAACAAAATCAACCTTCAATAGAGCACGCTAGGAAATATGATAATGAGATGGGCGTGTTTTTGGTTCAGCTCAATCGACACTGGGGTTCTTTTACACCACTGAGTGTTCATTTAACTCTTCATAGTGTTCAATTAACTCTTGAATCAACACTAGAAATGTTACACTGAAAAGGCAACACTAGATAACACTGGCCAATTTGCTGTGTGCTATGAAAGGGACCCTGCAGGCTTCCATACATTTCAAGAACCTTTTAGAATTCTGAAGAACCGTAGATGCCACGTCAAGAACCCCACACTTAACTCAAAGGTTCTTTATCGGGCAAGAGTTCACCAAGGAACCTTAAGAGCTGAGGAAGAACCTTTTAAGAACCTTTCTTTTTTTTCAGTGTACAGTAGACAGACTAGAAAATATTTGATGGCCTCCTGTAGCTCAGTTGGTAGAGCATGGCGCTTGCAACGCCAGGGTTGTGGGTACGATTCCCACAGGGGGGGGGGGGCAGTATGAAAAACGTATGCACTCACTAACTGTAAGTCGCTCTGGATAAGAGCGTCTGCTAAATGACTAAAAATGTAATTAAAATGTTTAAAATGTTAATGATGGCAAAGTGAGATGATACACTGTTTATGAATGTGTTATGTATGTATGGATTATACATACAGTGGGGAGAACAAGTATTTGATACACTGCCGATTTTGCAGGTTTTCCTACTGACAAAGCATGTAGAGGTCTGTAATTTTTATCATAGGTACACTTCAACTGTGAGAGACGGAATCTAAAACAAAAATCCAGAAAATCACATTGTATGATTTTTAAGTAATTAATTTGCATTTTATTGCATGACATAAGTATTTGATCACCTACCAACCAGTAAGAATTCCGGCTCTCACAGACCTGTTAGTTTTTCTTTAAGAAGTCCCCATGTTCTCCACTCATTACCTGTATTAACTGCACCCGTTCGAACTCGTTACCTGTATAAAAGACACCTGTCCACACACTCAATCAAACAGACTCCAACCTCTCCACATTGGCCAAGACCAGAGAGCTGTGTAAGGACATCAGGGATAAAATTGTAGACCTTCACAAGGCTGGGATGTGCTACAGGACAATAGGCAAGCAGCTTGGTGAGAAGGCAACAACTGTTGGCGCAATTATTAGAAAATGGAAGAAGTTCAAGATGACGGTCAATCACCCTCGGTCTGGGGCTCCATGCAAGATCTCACCTCGTGGGGCATCAATGATCATGAGGAAGGTGAGGGATCAGCCCAGAACTACACGGCAGGACCTGGTCAATGACCTGAAGAGAGCTGGGACCACAGTCTCAAAGAAAACCATTAGTAACACACTACGCCGTCATGGATTAAAATCCTGCAGCGCACGCAAGGTCCCCCTGCTCAAGCCAGCGCATGTCCAGGCCCGTCTGAAGTTTGCAAATGACCATCTGGATGATCCAGAGGAGGAATGGGAGAAGGTCATGTGGTCTGATGAGACAAAAATAGAGCTTTTTGGTCTAAACTCCACTCGCCGTGTTTGGAGGAAGAAGAAGGATGAGTACAACCCCAAGAACACCATCCCAACCGTGAAGCATAGAGGTGGAAACATCATTCTTTGGGGATGCTTTTCTGCAAAGGGGACAGGACGACTGCACCGTATTGAGGGGAGGATGGATGTATCGCGAGATCTTGGCCAACAACCTCCTTCCCTCAGTAAGAGCATTGAAGATGGGTCTGGGCTGGGTCTTCCAGCATGACAACGACCCGAAACACACAGCCAGGGCAACTAAGGAGTGGCTCCGTAAGAAGCATCTCAAGGTCCTGGAGTGGCATAGCCAGTCTCCAGACCTGAACCCAATAGAAAATCTTTGGAGGGAGCTGAAAGTCCGTATTGCCCAGCGACAGCCCCAAAACCTGAAGGATCTGGAGGAGGTCTGTATGGAGGAGTGGGCCAAAATCCCTGCTGCAGTGTTTGCAAACCTGGTCAAGACCTACAGGAAACGTATGATCTCTGTAATTGCAAACAAAGGTTTCTGTACCAAATATTAGTTCTGCTTTTCTGATGTATCAAATACTTATGTCATGCAATAAAATGCAAATTAATTACTTAAAAATCATACAATGTGATTTTCTGGATTTTTGTTTTAGATTCCGTCTCTCACAGTTGAAGTGTACCTATGATAAGAATTACAGACCTCTACATGCTTTGTAAGTAGGAAAACCTGCAAAATCGGCAGTGTATCAAATACTTGTTCTCCCCACTGTATGTTCGTGAATTCATTTTAAGGGACATTTCAGATTGTTTTGCAGTGTTTTGAATGCTTAGTGGGATCTGACTACAGTGCTCCTCCTCTCTCCGAGCTTTGTATCAAAAAGCACCTGCTGCTGCTGCTGTTGTCCTTCCTGTGTGTGTTTTCTACGGTCCCGGTCCGATGGTTCTGTTCATCATTCTTCTCCTGCTCAGTGAGGCCAGGACAACCCTTGTGTTCTACCAGATACGCTCTGACACCATTGATCTAATCTCAGCTCCCTCATACACTGCAAAACTGTGTCTATGGGTACAGTGTTTTCACTGTACCTCGCAATTACAGTAGGGATCATTGAAACTCACAAACACAGTACAAGTTGCAATTAAAGGGAACGGGTAGGGCTTAAAGGAAGAAGGAGGAGGATTGCATGTTTGAACTGTCACTGACCACTTCCTTTATAAAATACTGTGTACTAAGAGGGTTCGCTAACACTGGACCTCACGAATACAGCACTATCACAATTAAAATAAAAAGGACATGGTATCGAAACAAAGATCATCAAATCAAATGTTATTTGTTGTATGCTTCGTAAACTAACAGGTGTAGGCTAACAGTGAAATGCTTACGGGCCCTTTCCAACCATGCAGAAGAGAAAGATAATAAAACGAACAGTAAAGATAACTTTGCTTTACACACGGTACGAGGTAATAACTTGGCTTTACACACGGTACGAGGTAATAACTTGGCTTTACACACGGTACGAGGTAATAACTTGGCTTTACACACGGTACGAGGTAATAACATGGCTTTACACACGGTACGAGGTAATAACATGGCTTTATACACGGTCCGAGGTAATAACTTGGCTTTATACACGGTACGAGGTAATAACTTGGCTTTATACATGGTCCGAGGTAATAACTTGGCTATATACATTGTCCAAGGTAATAACTTGGCTTTGCACACAGTACGAGGTAATAACTTGGCTTTATACATGGTCCGAGGTAATAACTTGGCTTTACACACAGTACGAGGTAATAACTTGGCTTTATACACAGTACAAGGTAATAACTTGGCTTTATACACAGTACGAGGTAATAACTTGGCTTTACACACGGTACGAGGTAATAACTTGGCTTTATACACAGTACGAGGTAATAACTTGGCTTTATACATGGTCCGAGGTAATAACTTGGCTTTACACACGGTACGAGGTAATAACTTGGTTTTATACACAGTACGAGGTAATAACTTGGCTTTATACATGGTCCGAGGTAATAACTTGGCTTTACACACGGTACGAGGTAATAACTTGGCTTTATACACAGTACGAGGTAATAACTTGGCTTTACACATGGTCCGAGGTAATAACTTGGCTTTACACACGGTACGAGGTAATAATTTGGCTTTTCACACGGTACGAGGTAATAACTTGGCTTTACACACAGTACGAGGTAATAATTTGGCTTTTCACACGGTACGAGGTAATAACTTGGCTTTACACACGGTACGAGGTAATAATTTGGCTTTTCACACGGAACGAGGTAATAATTTGGCTTTTCACACAGTACGAGGTAATAACTTGGCTTTACACACGGTACGAGGTAATAATTTGGCTTTTCACACGGTACGAGGTAATAACTTGGCTTTACACACGGTACGAGGTACTAATTTGGCTTTTCACACGGTACGAGGTAATAACTTGGCTTTATACACAGTACGAGGTAATAACATGGCTTTATACATGGTCCGAGGTAATAACTTGGCTTTATACATGGTACGAGGTAATAACTTGGCTTTATACATGGTCAGAGGTAATAACTTGGCTTTATACACGGTACGAGGTAATAACTTGGCTTTATACACGGTACAAGGTAATAACATGGCTTTATACACGTTACGAGGTAATAACTTGGCTTTATACACAGTATGAGGTAATAACTTGGCTTTATACACGGTACGAGGTAATAACATGGCTTTATACACGTTACGAGGTAATAACTTGGCTTTATACACAGTACGAGGTAATAACTTGGCTTTATACACAGTACGAGGTAATAACTTGGCTTTATACACAGTACGAGGTAATAACTTGGCTTTATACACGTACGAGGTAATAACTTGGCTTTATACATGGTACGAGGTAATAATTTTGGCTTTCTACACGGCCCGAGGTAATAACTTGGCTTTATACACGTATGAGGAAATAACTTGGCTTTATACACGGGGTACCAGTACTGAGTCGATTTGCAGGGGTATGAGGTAATTGAGGTAGATATGTACATATACAGATGAAGTCGGAAGTTTACATACACCTTAGCCAAATACATTTAAACTCAGTTTTTCACAATTCCTGACATTTAATCCTAGTAAAAATTCCCCGTCTTAGGTCAGTTAGGATCACCACTTTATTTTAAGAATGTGAAATGTCAGAATAATAGTAGAGAGAATGATTTCTTTCAGCTTTTATGTTTTTCATCACATTCCCAGTGGGTCAGAAGTTTACATACACTCAATTAGTATTTGGTAGCATTGCCTTTAAATTGTTTAACTTGGGTCAAACGTTTTCGGGTTGCCTTCCACAAGATTCCCACAATAAGTTGGGTGAGTTTTGGCCCATTCCTCCTGACAGAGCTGGTGTAACTGAGTCAGGTTTGTAGGCCTCCTTGCTCGCACACGCTTTTTCAGTTCTGCCCTCAAATTGTCTATAGGATTGAGGCCAGGGCTTTGTGATGGCCACCACAATACCTTGACTTTGTTGTCCTTAAGCCATTTTGCCACAACTTTGGAAGTATGCTTGGGGTCATTGTCCATTTGGAAGACCCATTTGCCACCAAGCTTTAACCTCCTGACTGATGTCTTGAGATGTTGCTTCAATATATCCACATAATTTTCCTTCCTAATGATGCCATCTATTTTGTGAAGTGCACCAGTCCCTCCTGCAGTAAAGCACCCCCACAGCATGATGCTGCCACCCCTGTGCTTCACGGTTGGGATGGTGTTCTTCGGCTTGCAAGCCCCTCCCCCCTTTTTTATGGCGGTTTTGGAGCAGTGGCTTCTTCCTTGCTGAGCGGCCTTTCAGGTTATGTCGATATAGGACTCGTTTTACTGTGGATATAGATACTTTTGTACCTGTTTCCTCCAGCATCTTCACAAGGTCATTTGCTGTTGTTCTGGGATTGATTTGCACTTTTCGCACCAAAGTACGTTCATCTCTAGGAGACAGAACGCGTCTCCTTCCTGAGCGGTATGACGGCTGCGTGGTCCCATGGTGTTTATACTTGCGTACTATTGTTTGTACAGATGAACGTGGTACCTTCAGGCGTTTGATAATTGCTCCCAAGGATGAACCAGACTTGTGGAGGTCTACAATTATTTTTCTGAGGTCTTGGCTGATTTCTTTCAATTTTCCCATGATGCCAAGCAAAGAGGCACTGAGTTTGAAGGTAGGCCTTGAAATACATCCACAGGTACACCTGCAATTGACTCAAATGATGTCAATTACACTATCAGAAGCTTCTAAAGCCGTGACATCATTTTCTGGAATTTTCCAAGCTGTTTAAAGGAACAGTCAACTTAGTGTATGTAATCTTCTAACCCACTGGAATTGTGATTTAGTGAAATAATCTGTCTGTAAACAATTGTTGGAAAAATTACTTGTGTCATGCACAAAGTAGATGTCCTAACCAACTTGCCAAAACTATAGTTTGTTAACAAGAAATGTGTGGAGTGGTTGAAAAACAAGTTTTAATGACTCCAACCTAAGTGTATGTAAACTTCCGACTTCAACTGTAGGTAGGGGAAAAGTGACTAGTCAATCAATCAATCTTTTTTTTTACACCAGCAGATGTCACAAAGTGCAGGATAGAAAATAAGTAGAGGCAGCAGTGTATGTGATGAGTCAAAAGAGTTTGTTCAAAGGGTTGGTCAATGCAGATACTCTGGATAGCTATTTGGTTAACTTTTTAGCAGTCTTATGGCTTGGGCGTAGAAGATGTTCAAGGTCCTGTTGGTTCCAGACTTGGTGCATAGGTTCATTAGCAGAGAGAAAAGTCTATGACTTGGGTGGCTGGAGTCCTTGTCAGTTTTTAGGGCCTTCCTCTGAAACCGCCTGGTATGAAGGTTCTGGATGGCCGGGAGCTCTGGTCCGTACGGGGCCGTACGCATTACCCTCTGTAGCGCGTTGCAGTTGGATGCCCAGCAGTTGCCATACCAAGCGGTGATACAGCCAATCAAGATGCTCTCAATGGTGCAGCTGTAGAACTCCGGGCGCATGCAAAATATTTTCAACCTCCTGAGGGTGAAGAGGCGTTGTTGTGCCCTCTTCACAGCTGTGTTGGTGTGTTTTGGACCATGATAGATCCTTAGTGATGTGTACAGCGAGGAACTTGAAGCTCTCGACCCGCTACACTACAGCCTCTTCGATGTGGATGGGGGCGTGTTCGGCCCTACATTTCCTGTAGTCCATCATCAGCTCCTTTGTCTTGCTGACATTGAGGGAAAGGTTGTTGTCCTGGCACCATATATATCTATAATGGTGTGAAATAGACAGTATGGACAGTACGCAAATAGAAACGGTGTGTACAGCAGTAGTTATATATAACAGTATATATACAGTGGGGAGAACAAGTATTTGATACACTGCCGATTTTGCAGGTGTTCCTACTTACAAAGCATGTAGAGGTCTGTCATTTTTATCATAGGTACACTTCAACTGAGACGGAATCTAAAACAAAAATCCAGAAAATCACATTGTATGATTTTTAAGTAATTAATTTGAATTTTATATATCAGAAAAGCAGAACTTAATATTTGGTACAGAAACCTTTGTTTGCAATTACAGAGATCATGTAAGTTTCCTGTAGGTCTTGACCAGGTTTGCACACACTGCAGCAGGGATTTTGGCCCACTCCTCCATACAGACCTTCTCCAGATCCTTCAGGTTTCGGGGCTGTTGCTGGGCAATACGGACTTTCAGCTCCCTCCAAAGATTGTCTATTGTGTTCAGGTCTGGAGACTGGCTAGCCCACTCCAGGACCTTGAGATGCTTCTTACGGAGCCCTGGCTGTGTGTTTCGGGTCGTTGTCATGCTGGAAGACCCAGCCACGACCCATCTTTAATGCTCTTACTGAGGGTAGGAGGTTGTTGGCCAAGATCTTGCGATACATGGCCCCATCCATCCTCCCCTCAATACGGTGCAGTCGTCCTGTCCCCTTTGCAGAAAAGCATCCCTAAAGAATGATGTTTCCACCGCCATGCTTCACAGTTGGGATGGTGTTCTTGGGGTTGTACTCATCCTTCTTCTTCCTCCAAACACGGCGAGTGGAGTTTAGACCAAAAAGCTCTATTTCTGTCTCATCAGACCACATGACCTTCTCCCATTCCTCCTCTGGATCATCCAGATGGTCATTGGCAAACTTCAGACAGGCCTGGACATGCACTGGCTTGAGCAGGGGGACCTTGCGTGCGCTGCAGGATTTTAATCCATGACGGCGTAGTGTGTTACTAATGGTTTTCTTTGAGACTGTGGTCCCAGCTCTCTTCAGGTCATTGACCAGGTCCTGCCGTGTAGTTCTGGGCTGATCCCTCACCTTCCTCATGATCATTGATGCCCCACGAGGTGAGATCTTGCATGGAGCCCCAGACCGAGGATGATTGACCGCCATCTTGAACTTCTTCCATTTTCTAATAATTGCGCCAACAGCCTTCTCACCAAGCTGCTTGCCTATTGTCCTGTAGCCCATCCCAGCCTTGTGCAGGTCTACAATTTTATCCCCGATGTCCTTACACAGCTCTCTGGTCTTGGCCTTTGTGGAGAGGTTGGAGTCTGTTTATTGAGTGTGTGGACAGGTGTCTTTTATACAGGTAACGAGTTCAAACAGGTGCAGTTAATACAGGTAATGAGTGGAGAACAGGAGGGCTTCTTAAAGAAAAACTAACAGGTCTGTGAGAGCCGGAATTCTTACTGGTTGTTAGGTGATCAAATACTTATGTCATGCAATAAAATGGAAATTAATTACTTAAAAATCATACGATGTGATTTTCTGGATTTTTGTTTTAGATTCCGTCTCTCACAGTTGAAGTGTACCTATGATAAAAATTACAGACCACTACATGCTTTGTAAGTACGAAAACCTGCAAAATTGGCAATGTATCAAATACTTGTTCTCCCCACTGTATGTATACCTACTCATTCAAGGGTTTTTCTTTATTTTTACTATGCTATACTTTGTAGAATAATAGTGAAGACATCAAAACTATGAAATAACACATATGGAATCACGTGGTAACCAAAAAAAGTGTTAAACAAATCACAATATATTTTAGATTTAGCCAAGAGGGTGCAAAGCTGTCATTAAGGCAAAGGTTGGCTACTTTGAATAATCTAAAATCTAAAATATATTTTGATTTTTTAAACACCTTTTTGGTTACTACATGATTCCATATGTGTTATTTCATAGTTTTGATGTCTTCACTATTATTCTACAATTTATAAAATAGTAAAAATAAAGAAAAACCCTTGAATGAGTAGTTTTGTCTAATCTTTTGACTGGTACTGTATATATATATATATATATACACACACAGTGGGGAAAAAAAGTATTTAGTCAGCCACCAATTGTGCAAGTTCTCCCACTTAAAAAGATGAGAGAGGCATGTAATTTTCATCATAGGTACACGTCAACTATGACAGACAAATTGAGGAAAAAAAATCCAGAAAATCACATTGTAGGATTTTTTATGAATTTATTTGCAAATTATGGTGGAAATTAAGTATTTTGTCACCTACAAACAAGCAAGATTTCTGGCTCTCACAGACCTGTAACTTCTTCTTTAAGAGGCTCCTCTGTCCTCCACTCGTTACCTGTATTGATGGCACTTGTTTGAACTTGTTATCAGTATAAAAGACACCTGTCCACAACCTCAAACAGTCACACTCCAAACTCCACTATGGCCAAGCCCAAAGAGCTGTCAAATGACACCAGAAACAAAATTGTAGACCTGCACCAGGCTGGGAAGACTGAATCTGCAATAGGTAAGCAGCTTGGTTTGAAGAAATCAACTGTGGGAGCAATTATTATGAAATGGAAGACATACAAGACCACTGATAATCTCCCTCGATCTGGGGCTCCATGCAAGATCTCACCCGTGGGGTCAATATTATCACAAGAACGGTGAGCAAAAATCCCAGAACCACACGGGGGGACCTAATGAATGACCTGCAGAGAGCTGGGACCAAAGTAACAAAGCCTACCATCAGTAACACACAACGCCGCCAGGGACTCAAATCCTGCAGTGCCAGACGTGTCCCCCTGCTAAAGCCAGTACATGTCCAGGCCCGTCTGAAGTTTGCTAGAGTGCATTTGGATGATCCAGAAGAGGATTGGGAGAATATCATATGGTCAGATGAAACCAAAATAGAACTTTTTGGTAAAACCTCAACTCGTCGTGTTTGGAGGACAAAGAATTCTGAGTTGCATCCAAAGAACACCATACCTACTGTCAGTGTGAAATGTGGATGTGGTGCAGGATTCAGGCGCAGGAAAAGGAGACAGACTCCTGGAAGAACAGACATCTCTCTGCCTTGACATACAGGTCATGCTCCAACAGCCTCCTCAACACTCAGCGCACCAGGGCTACATGCTCGGCTCGGGTAGAAGTGTACACCAGAACATCGTCTATGTACACGACCACTCCTTGCTCCTGCATGTCCCGGAAAATCTCATCCACAAAGGATTGGAAGACTGAAGGAGCATTCATTAACCCGTTTGGCATGACGAGATACTCGTAATGACCCGAGGTGGTACTAAATGCTGTCTTCCATTCATCGCCCTCCCTAATGCGCACCAAGTTGTAGGCGCTCCTGAGGTCCAATTTTGTGAAGAACCGCGCTCCATGTAATGACTCCGTCATAGTCGCAATCAGAGGGAGTGGATAACTGTATTTCACAGTAATCTGATTGAGACCACGGTAATCAATACACGGGCGCAATCCTCCATCCTTTTTCTTCACAAAAAAGAAGCTCGAGGACGCAGGGGAAGTGGAGGGCCGTATGTATCCCTGTCTCAGAGACTCGGCTATGTATGTCTCCATAGCCCTCTTCTCCTCTTGAGACAAAGGATACACATGGCTCCGCGGAAGCGCAGCTCCTGCCTGGAGGTCTATCGCACAATCCCACTGTCTATGAGGTGGCAATCGCGCCGCCCTCGCCTTGCTAAACACGAGTGCTAAATCCTCATACTCAGGGGGAACGTGCATTGCGGGCACTTGGTTTGGACTCTCCACCGAGGTCGCCCCCACGGAAACACCCAGACATCGCCCCATACACTGGGCAGACCACTCCTTAAGAGCCCTCTGTTGCCACGAAATAGAGGGATTATGGGTAATCAACCAGGGAAGCCCCAGCACCACCGGATACGCAGGAGAGTCGATCAGATATAGCTGAATAGTCTCCTCATGACCCCCCTGCGTCCTCATCCTAAGTGGCGCCGTGACCTCCCTAATCAACCCCGATCCCAACGGGCGGCTATCTAGAGCATGTACAGGGAAGGGAGCATTGACAGGAAGGAGAGGAATCCCTAACTCTACACAAAACTTCCGATCAACAAAATTCCCAGCTGCGCCTGAATCTACTAGCGCCTAATGCTGGGACCGAGGTGCAACCTGTGGAAAACTGACAGGTATAGTTAGGTGCACAACAGAGAGCTCTGGGTAAGTGGGGCGCCTACTCACCTAGAATGACTCCCCAGTGCGTGGCCTGTTGTCTCTTCCCCCTGGAGACCCTCCCCAGCACCTAGCCGCAGTGTGTCCTCCACGGCCACAGTTGGTGCAGGGGACGGCCCCCCTTGGACTCCTTCTCCTCCTTTCTCTAGCGCCAGCACCTCCGAGCTCCATAGGACTCGACTCGGAGGCGCTGGAGGGTGGAATGGACGGCCCCCACTCGGGACGTCCGCGGGTGGCCAGCAGGGTGTCGAGGCGTATGGCCATGTCCACCAACTGGTCAAACGAGAGGTTGGTGTCCCTGCAAGCCAGCTCACGACGGACGTCTTCCCGTAGGCTGCACTGAAAGTGGTCAATGAGGGCCCGCTCATTCCACCCTGCATCTGCCGCTAGAGTCCGGAACTCCAAAGCAAACTCCTGGGCGCTCCTCTTCCCCTGCCGGAGGTAGAATAGACGCTCCCCCGCCGCTTTCCCCTCAGGTGGATGGTCGAACACAGCCCTGAAGCGTGGTGATCGTTGCGTAGGTGATCGTTGCGGCGTCTATCCTCCTCCACTCGGCGTTGGCCCACTCCAACGCCTTGCCGGTGAGACAGGAGATGAGGGCGGAAACGCTCTCGTGTCCCGAGGGCACCGGGAGTACGGTGGCTAGGTAGAGTTCTACCTGTAGGAGGAAACCCTGACACCAGGCAGTGGTACCATCAAACGCCCTCGGGAGCGAGAGCCGAATCCCACTGGGTTCTGGAGCCTGGAAGGGCGGACTGGCCGATGGTGGGGGTGAGGTAGGTGGAGGTGTGGGTACCCCACTGGTCTCCCATCGGTGTAGAGTATTTATTACTCCCTGCAGGGTTTATCCGGTCGTCCTGTCCGCGGACGCGCTCCTCGAACGACTCGGGTGTTGCTGCTGCCCCTGCTGATTCCATCGATAATGGTTTGCAATTCTGTCAGTGTGAAATGTGGATGTGGTGCAGGAATCAGGTGCAGGAAACAGAGGCTTCGTCCAACAGGCTTTAGTAAATACACAAAAAAAAAAAAACGGGCCTCAACAAGAGCCCGGAAGGCAAAACACAAAAAATTACGCACACAACGCGTAAAACTCTACTCGCCAAAATAGCGCGCACAACAAGTGCGGAAACTCTCTCCTATCCAATGGAGGAAACAAACACTGCACCTCTGACCGGTTACACACAACACAAGACTCAAACAACGAGAACTTATAGGACACATAATAAGCACAAAACAGAAACAGGTGTACCAATAAGAAAAAACCAAACAAACATCGAAAACATACAACGGTGGCAGCTAGTACTCCGGGGGACGACGACCGCCGAAGCCTGCCCGAACAAGGAGGAGGAGCAGCCTCGGCCGAAACCGTGACACCTACTGTGAAGCATGGGGGTGGAAACATAATGCTTTGGGGCTGTTTTTCTGCAAAGGGACCAGGACGACTGATCCGTGTAAAGGAAATAATTAATGGGGCCATGTATCGTGAGATTTTGAGTGAAAACCTCCTTCCATCAGCAAGGGCATTGAAGATGAAACGTGGCTGGGTCTTTCAGCATGACAATGATCCCAAACACACCGCCCGGGCAACGAAGGAGTGGCTTCGTAAGAAGCATTTCAAGGTCCTGGAGTGGCCTAGCCAGTCTCCAGATCTCAACCCCATAGAAAATCTTTGGAGGGAGTTGAAAGTCTGTGTTGCCCAGCGACAGCCCCAAAACATCACTGCTCTAGAGGAGATCTGCATGGAGAAATGGGCCAAAATACTCATCTTTTATGTGGGAGAACATGCACAATTGGTGGCTGACTAAATACTTTTTTCCCCCACTGTATACATACAGTGAGGGAAAAAAGTATTTGATCCCCTGCTGATTTTGTACGTTTGCCCACTGACAAAGACATGATCAGTCTATAATTTTAATGGTAGGTTTATTTGAACAGTGAGAGACTGAATAACAACAACAAAATCCAGAAAAACGCATGTCAAAAATGTTATAAATTGATTTGCATTTTAATGAGGGAAATAAGTATTTGACCCCTCTGCAAAACATGACTTAGTACCTGGTGGCAAAACCCTTGTTGGCAATCACAGAGGTCAGACGTTCCTTGTAGTTGGCCACCAGGTTTGCACACATCTCAGGAGGGATTTTGTCCCACTCCTCTTTGCAGATCTTCTCCAAGTCATTAAGATTTCGAAGCCTGACGTTTGGCATCTCGAACCTTCAGCTCCCTCCACAGAATTTCTATGGGATTAAGGTCAGGAGACTGGCTAGGCCACTCCTGGACCTTAATGTGCCTCTTCTTGAGCCACTCCTTTGTTGCCTTGGCCGTGTGTTTTGGGTCATTGTCATGCTGGAATACCCATCCACGACCCATTTTCAATGCCCTGGCTGAGGGAAGGAGGTTCTCACCCAAGATTTGACGGTACATGGCCTCGTCCATCGTCCCTTCAATGCAGTGAAGTTGTCCTGTCCCCTTAGCAGAAAAACATCCTCAAAGCATAATGTTTCCACCTCCATGTTTGACGGTGGGGATGGTGTTCTTGGGGTCATAGGCAGCATTCCTCCTCCTCCAAACACGGCGTGTTGAGTTGATGCCAAAGAGCTCGATTCTGGTCTCATCTGACCACAACATTTTCACCCAGTTCTCCTCTGAATCATTCAGATGTCAATTGGCAAACTTCAGACGGGCCTGTATATGTGCTTTCTTGAGCAGGGGGACCTTGCGGGCGCTGCAGGATTTCAGTCCTTCACGGCATTGTGTGTTACCAATTGTTTTCTTGGTGACTATGGTCCCAGCTGCCTTGAGATCATTGACAAGATCCTCCCGTGTAGTTCTGGGCTGATTCCTCACCGTTCTCAACTCCACGAGGTGAGATCTTGCATGGAGCCCCAGGCCGAGGGAGATTGACAGTGCTTTTGTGTTTCTTCCATTTGCGAATAGTCGCACCAACTGTTGTCACCTTCTCACCAAGCTGCTTAGCGATGGTCTTGTAGCCCATTCCAGCCTTGTGTAGGTCTACAATCTTGTCCCTGACATCCTTGGAGAACTCTTTGGTCTTGGCCATGGTGGAGAGTTTGGAATCTGATTGATTCATTGCTTCTGTGGACAGGTGTCTTTTATACAGGTTACAAACTGGGATTAGGAGCACTCCCGTTAAGAGTGTGTTCCTAATCTCAGCTCATTACCTGTATAAAAGACACCTGGGAGCCAGAAATCTTTCTGATTGAGATGGGGTCAAATACTTATTTCCCTCATTAAAATGCAAATCAATTTATAACATTTTTGACATGTGTTTTTCTGGATTTTGTTGTTGTTATTCTGTCTCTCACTGTTCAAATTAACCTACCATTAAAATTATAGACTGATCATTTCTTTGTCAGTGGGCAAACGTACAAAATCAGCAGGGGATCAAATACTTTTTTTCCCTCACTGTATGTATATATATACATATACAGTTCCTTCAGAAAGTATTCAGACCCCTTGACTTTTTCTACATTTTGTTACGTTACAGCCTTATTCTAAAATTGACAATCTACACACAATACCCCATAATGAAAAGCAAAGAGAGGTTTTCAGAAATGTTTGCGAATGTATTACAAATAAAAAACGGAAATATCACATTTACATTTACTTTCCAAATGTGTGTGTGTGTGTGTGTGTGTGTGTGTGTGTGTGTGTGTAAATGTGTATGTGTGTGTGTGTGTGTGTGTGTGTGTGTGTGTGTGTGTGTGTGTGTGTGTGTGTGTGCATGTGTGTGCGCGTGTTGTGTTGTATAGCTGTTTAAAGAGATATTGGAGGACTCAGAGCCAGTGTTTGGCCCAGGGCGACAGAGGCTGCTGAGGAGAGTGGGGACTCATTACCAGTATGGAGGTGAGAGGCACTCAGCTGCTGAGAGAGGCCTGGAAAAGCAGTGTGTGTGTGTGTGTGAGTGTGTGTGTGTGTGTGTGTGTGTATGTGTGTGTGACCTGGAGAAGCAGCGTGTGTGTTTGTGAGTGTGTGTGTGTGTGTGTGTGTCTGTACACGGTGACTGTGCTGTGTAGAGAGTGTGTGACACAGAGAGAGCGCTGGGACACTGGGACGGTGTGTGGCCATTGCCCTGTCGCCCGCGGCAGCCTGAGTTATTAATTGAAAGAGATTAAGCTGCTCTTGCCTGCGCCATGACAACACCATTAATAAGGGCCCTTGTAGATGTCCCTAGACTTATGTTCCCATTGTGTCCACTGAGAGGAGAGGAAGCCACAGGGATGCGTCCCAAATGAGACCTTATTCCACACACAGTGGATATCAAACATAGGAACACCTTCCTAATATTGAGTTGCACCCCCCCCCCCCCTTTTTTTTGTCGGGGCATGGACTCTACAAGGTGTCGAAAGTGTTCCACAGAGATACTGGCCCATGTTGACTCTAATGCTTCCCACAATTAACCTGTCTCCTCCCCTTTCATTTACACTGATTTAAGTGAATTTACATCAATAAGGGATCGTAGCTTTCACCTGGATTCACCTGGTCAATCTACAGTATGTCATGGAAACAGCAGGTCTTAATGTTTTGTATACTCTTTGAAGATCCCATACTTTCCAAGAGATCCTTGCTTCCAGTGGATCATGAATAAAACATAATCACAGGAAGATTTCAATGTGATGGCAATTAGATGCAGTGGCTTCGCTGTCCATCGTATAGTATCGTATGTATTCTTAGATCTTATTCGAACAGGCAGCTCAGGTTATCACAACAGGATTACAAAGTAATGAACCACAACGGGGCCATGATGGACACGGTGTAATCCCTAAACACTGACAAAACAGCTGATGTTAGCAAACCTTCTGAATGTGCCATGCAGAGTGCAGTGTACAGGATGTTTTATGCCCAAAAATAAGTCTCTAGGGGTGGACCAATATCCATTTCACTATCTATTTACACTATATATACAAAAGTAAGTGGATACCCCTTAAAATTAGTGGATTCGGCTATTTCAGCCACACCCGTTGCTGACAGGTGTATAAAATCGAGCGCACAGCCATGCAATCTCCATAGACAAACATTGGCAGTAGAATGGCCTTACTGAAGGGCTCAGTAACTTTCAACGTGGCACCGTCATAGGATGCCACCTTTCCAAGGTGTCAGTTTGTCAAATTTCTGCCCTGCTAGAGCTGCCCCGGTCAACTGTAAGTGCTGTTATTGTGAAGTGGAAACTTCTAAGAGCAACAACGGCTCAGCCGCGAAGTGGTAGGCCACACAAGCTCACAGAACGGGACCCCCGAGTGCTGAAGCTCATAGTGCGTAAAAATCGTCTGTCCTCGATTGCAACACTCACTACCGAGTTCCAAACTGCCTCTGGAAACAACGTCAGCGCAATAACTGTTTGTCGGAAGCTTCACGAAATGGGTTTCCATGGCCGAGCAGCCGCACACAAGCCTAAGATCAACATGCTCAATGCAAAGTGTCGGTTGGATTGGTGTAAAGCTCGACAACATTGGACTCTGGAGCAGTGGAAACGCGTTCTCTGAAGTGATTAATCACGCTTAACCATCTGGCAGTCCGAAGGACGAATCTGGATTTGGCAGATGCCAGGAGAACGCTACCAGCCCCAATGCATAGTGCCAACTGTAATGTTTGGTGGAGGAGGAATAATGGTCTGGGACTGTTTTTCAAGATTCGGGCTAGGCCCCTTAGTTCCAGTGAAGGGAAATCTTAACGCTAAAGCATACAATGACATTCTAGACGATTCTGTGCTTCCAACTTTGTGGCTACAGTTTGTAAAGGCCCTTTCCTGTTTCAGCATGACAATGCCCCCGTGCACAAAGCGAGGTCCATACAGAAATGGTTTGTCAATATCGGTGTGGAAGAACTTGACTGGCCTGCACAGAGCCCTGACCTCAACTTCATCAGACACCTTTGGGATGAATTGGAATGCCGACTGCGAGCCAGGCCTAATCGCCCAACATCATTGCCTGACCTCACTAATGCTCTTGTGGCTGAATGGAAGCAAGTCCCCGCAGCAATGTTCCAACATCTAGTGGAAAGCCTTCCCAGAACAGTGGAGGCTGTTATAGCAGCAAAGGGGCGACCAACTCCATATTAATGCCTATGAATTTGGAATGAGATGTTCAAAGAGAAGGTTTCCACATACTTTTGGTCATGTATAGTAGCATTTCAAAGATAGGCATCTGCTAGTGTGTTTATCTTTCTACAGAACTTTCTTTGCTTTTTAATGTTGGTAAATGTGTTGATTCTCAGTCAGATGTTGTGCTGTTACCCCAGGGGACTTTGCGTTGTGAGTTTAATCACAGCCAGGAAATTATGCCTGAATTGGGTGTGTAATATCTGTTTTAATTTGAACTTAATTCCTACTTAATTTAACTATGCTCCGTCCCCTATCTACTCTCTAAGGAGACTCATTCTATTGTAATAATTTGAATAATGCTTTGCTTTTGTCTCATCTTGTTGTTCAGAAACCAACAACAGGAAATGTAATTTAAAATATCCTCTCTGACAGTTACACATTTAATACGGTTGATGGAACTTTGTTCTCCTCAGAGGAGGAGCGTAAGGATGCATCCCAAATGGGCCCTGGGTAGTAGTGCACTATAAAGGGAATAGGGTATAAATTAAGTTAATTAATTAATTCATTAAGTTAAATTAATTACTTTTATAGGTCTGGAAGGATCCAAAGGGATAGCACAGAAGCAAGTGTATTTTCAAAGGCCCAAATTAATTAAGCATTTCCTAGAAAAAGTACTCACTCCTCCACACCTACCTCCATCCCTCCATCCTTCCACACCTCCATCCATCCATCCTTCCACACCTCCATCCATCCATCCTTTCACTCCTCCACACCTCCATCCATCCATCCTTCCACCCCTCCATCCCTCTATCCTTTCACCCCTCCATCATCCATCCTTTCACTCCTCCACACCTCCATCCATCCTTCCACCCCTCCATCCCTCCATCCTTCCACCCCTCCATCCCTCCATCCATCCCTCCATCCTTCCACCCCTCCATCCCTCCATCATCCCTCCATCCCTCCACCCCTCCATCCCTCCATCCCTCCACCCCTCCATCCCTCCATCCTTTCACCCCTCCACCCCTCCATCCCTCCATCCTTTCAGCCCTCCATCCCTCCATCCTTCCACCCCTCCATCCCTCCATCCTTTCACCCCTCCACCCCTCCATCCCTCCATCCTTTCACCCCTCCATCCCTCTATCCATCCCTATGTTCCTAGTCCAGTTCCACTTCCTCTTGTTACTTGGTACAGAACCAACATACAGTGCGGAGAAAAAGTATTTGATACACTGCCGATTTTGCAGGTTTTCCTACTTACAAAGCATGTAGAGGTCCTTTCACCCCTCCATTTATCCATCCTTTCACTCCTCCACACCTCCATCCATCCTTCCATCCCTCCATCCTTTCACTCTGAATTTGATCAACACAACATTATAATGTAGCCTATGGTGAATGGGTTCAGAATGGAGATCAATGAAAGACGTATGTGACCGACCGGCTCGATTCGTTCTTATGTAGCAACAACATTTGAAATTGTGTTTTTTACATCGGATAAAAATGGCATATCATACACTACAGTTGAGGAACAATGGGAAAGTAATTCTGCTTTGAAAGTTGATAAACTTGTAACCTCACTTTTTAGAAAATTGCCCTTGAATGTTTTGGTACACCTGCTGGAGAGCTCTTCTTTGTCTACACCCATTCAGCATCGTTCACACCCTCTTAAGCTTTAGCCCCACCCATCTCTTTAGGGATTCACATGTGAGGCCATGTACTAAACAACCAAAGATTTCAAGACTAAAGGCTGGTTTATACTACGGGTCTGTTCTAAAATCGAATATGGAGTGCCAGAGTGTGCTCTGGGCGTTAATAAACTCAGAGTGTTGTCAGATTGTCCGTTCGTAAATTCAGAGCGTTTCGCTCTCGGAGCGTTCAGAGCGCACACTGGACGCTCTGGCCGAGGAGGAGGGTTGATCCGAGTGTTCTGTCCTAACAACAGCAGTCAAGCACCCAAGCTAACTGGCTATTGTCGGCTAGCTTGCTAGCTACTTCCAGACAGCAGAGCTGGCTAGGCTGTTTTTATGTTATCCAGAGCATTGGTGACTGCAACTGTGCTGCTGGCAACAATTTAATTATGTTTTTTTGCCAACGTTTACTGACACTGGCCATATTCGACCGGTGTTGAGTGTTCGTAAATTCGTCAGTTATTCTGCGCTCTGGCACACTCAGACGAGAGTGCTCTGAAATCGGAGTAGATAGCCAGAGCGTATTGATCAGCTACGTCTATCAACAGTTGTCGCGTTGACATCATGAAAAATGTATGCACTCACTAACTGTACGTCGCTCTGGATAAGAGCGTCTGCCAAATGACTAAAATGTCAATGTAATGAACATTCTATTGAAATGGTTACCTGCATAGTGGAGTCTTTTGTTTAGACATGTAGCTAGCTAGCTAAACAATGAACCATAATCCCAACATAGTGGAGTCTTTTGTTTAGACATGTAGCTAGCTAGCTAAACAATGAACCATAATCCCAACTCATGATGTTAATACCATTCATGAATCTGCAGGTAGCTACCAATCAGGTTCAATTGTTAGCTAGCTAACATTAGGCTATAACTAGCAATGCAAATGGCTCTGAGATA
Organism: Coregonus lavaretus; assembly: GCF_964263955.1. Lineage (NCBI taxonomy): Eukaryota > Metazoa > Chordata > Actinopteri > Salmoniformes > Salmonidae > Coregonus > Coregonus lavaretus. Next base: position 186,207 of record NW_028161472.1, on the reverse strand, counting down.
CAAATAATATTACTACACAGATCATACACGTAACGTTAGCTAGCGAGCCAGCCATCTAACGTTAGCTAGCTAGCTAACAGTACGCTTTAACTTGAAATGAAAACGACTTTCTGACTAAATTAGAAACTTGTAATATCTGAAAATGTAGCTGGCTAGACTCTCTTACCCGTATACATGATTGGACGCTTCTCCCTCTCTGTCACGGATGCCATGGTTGCCCTTAGTTTGAAGATGTAATCCGGAGACATGTGTTTTATACAACAGCCTTCTGTGTGTTCTCTTTTCGACTCCTTCTGCATATTTGCAATCAAACACCTGAATCTCCTTAGCTATCATACTCTAATTCCACTGACTTTCAAAACTCGTTCCTCCAGAAAGTGGAGAGCAACACTTATGCTGTTCTACTACGTGATATCTTTCAAAAAAGCCACTTTAGAAAGGATTACCTACACATACTGACCAGCTCATGTTATAGACAGAAGCGCGCTACATGGCAGACCAATCCGAACTCATCTCTCGGCATGTCCAGCCCACTCATTATCTCAGTCAATCATGGCTAGCGGGAAGGTTGTGTCACGATCGTCGACTGAAGACACGGACCAAGGCGCAGCGTGATAAGCGTACATACTTTAATTGTACTTACACGAACAAAAACAACAAACAAACGATACGTGAAGTCCTAGGTTATACACAACAAACCAAACGGAACAAGATCCCACAAATACTAGTGCAACACAGGCTGCCTAAGTATGGTCCCCAATCAGAGACAACGAGCTACAGCTGCCTCTGATCGGGAACCACCCTGGCCAACATAGATCTAAACGATCTAGAACGAAAACATAGAAAAACTAAACAAAGCAAATCCACACCCTGGCTCAACATTTAAGAGTCCCCAGAGCCAGGGCGTGACAGGTTGCTGTCTTTTTCCGTAGCTAAACCAACTAGGCTTGTCATTTAACCGTGTTATTCGTATTTACGGATGGCATACAAGTTTGTTATTAAGGCATATGAAAGTTTACATGTTCCAGAAGGCATTTCTGCCCCCCCCCCCCAAAGAAAAGATGATAAAAAAAGAAAGGTTTACGTTAAAATGTCTCTCCTATGAAGTAGTGACGAGCGACATACACCTAGCTTCCTGAAACGAGTCACATGTGCATATTTATCTCTGTTTCAGAACCCATGTGTAGATTTCAAAACATTAGCCTCCATGTCAAAGTTTTTTTACATTAAATATGATCAACTATTACTAGTGATCCTCAGCAACAACTACACTAACGTGACAACGTTTACACAGGAAGCAAGTGAAGGTGAACAAAACAATGTAATGCAATGGAGGGATGTAATGTAATGAAATTAAAGGAACTAACAGTAAATTGGCAGTTAAATATGTGTGGTTATTACTGACAGTCGATACCGATAGTGGCTAATATTTAACATGATAGAAATTTGAGAAAAAGTTGGGTACATAATTAAAACATTCGAGAGTGCCCAAAGGTTAAATTTGGCGCCTTGCTTTTCCTCGTCATGACACGCTCCAGGCCACAGTAGCCATTTGTCCTGCTTCTCCAAGTTTTATCACTGCAAGTTAAAAGGCCATTCAATTAAAATTATGCATAAGGTCACAGCATTTTATACTTCACTGTGGGAAAGTGGCGGAAAATGCTTGTCATGTTGATATGCTTTTCAGTTTGCTTCCATGACTGGTTTCACATTCGTCTCCAGCAATCAGAAGTAAAAATCATCAAAAGCAATTGGTATTTGTATTTACAACCCCCTTCTCCAAACTGATTACTCGTTTACCTAGCTCTTATCAGTAGCTCTTATCAATTTATAAATTGTAGTGCATGGAGAATGGTGTTATTTCTATCCGTTAAAAGAAAGTATGTTTTTCCACTTGGAACAACAGGTTCACTCTGCCTTATTCATGGTTTCCTCACTCGTAAAGGTGCTGGAGTTATCAAGGTCAGAATATGGCGTATCTGTAGACAAACCTCTGCCAAACCTTCCATTTCTATGATCTCCAGGCTGGTACTGGTGTTAAAAAGGGAGAAAAGTGCATAAAAATATCATTCAGTTCCATTTACTTGCGCATAATTAATTAATAAATAATAACATTATTAATAATATAATTAACTGATGTCTGTTTAGTGAGTCTGGGTGGTCTATCATCAGTACTGAAGTATAAATAAATTACACACAGCACTTAATCTGTTGTTGAGACAGTAACCTGAACTGACACAACAACCTTATCCGAATATATTGTTGTCAGCCTGAGTTTAGCTTAGACTGATGAAGATAAGGTGAAACTGTTGCCTTAAACGTTGAACGCAAGATATTTTCATAGCTGTAGTATCCTGGCATTCTTACCAAGATTTCTAATATGTTCTGGACTACTGTAGGGCGATCTGTCATAGGAATGTAAATGTGAAATGCTGGAAGAAGGAAGACCTACTTTTAGCTACATTGTTTCAGTTGAGTACACTCTTAGAAAAAAGGGTTCCAAAAAGGGTTCTTCGGCTCTCCCCATAACAGAACCTTTTTTTGGTTCCAGGTAGAACCCTTTTTGGTTCCAGGTAGAACCATTTTGGGTTCCATGTAGAACCTTCTGTGGAAAGGATTATACATGGAACCCAAAACAGTTCCACTTGGAACTAAAAGGGTTCTACGTGGAACCAACAAGGATGTTTCAAAGGGTTTTCCTATGGGGACAGCAGAAGAACCCTTTTAGGTTCTAGATAGCACCTTTTTTTCTGAGTGTATAGCCATACTCAGGGAAAGCTCAGTATACTCATGAGCGGATTCAATCCGAAGCATGTTATAGAGCAGCATACTAAACAGCCAACAAAGCACCTTTTAAAGGCATTTTCCCTGACGTTCGCAGAGATTGCATTCATGGTAAATGCTGCACAGTCGGCTAAAGTGTGAATGACCTTTAAAAGACCTGCTCTATAGTGTGGATTGGTTTGAATCCCGGCCTCAATCTAGAGATTTAGCGTGAAATGGTTCGGGTCTGGTAAATGCCAGGGGTGTAGTGGGTGATTTCGAACGGAGTCAGGAGGGTAAATCACAGAATATATGGTTTATTCAGGAACACAGCGGAACGCAGCAATGTGTAAAACCCTCCAGTGCGGTAAATACGGCGCACTGGAGAAAACAACAAGGCACACGGGTGAATATCCTGTAGATACACAATACAAAGTAGCTCCACCGAGCTAGAGTCACCTCCACAATAACTAATCACACACAAAGACAGGGGGGCCAGAGGGAACACTTATACAGGTACTGACGAGGGGATATGAACCAGGTGTGTGTAATAAACAAGACAAAACAAATGGAATGATGAGATGAGGAGCGGCAGTGGCTAGAAGGCCGGTGACGACGAACGCCGAAGCCTGCCTCGAACGAGGAGAGGAGGCAGCCTCGGAGGAAGTCGTGACACAGGGCAAATAATTACAGCTACTGTGTTCCTTCCTCCTGTTAAAGGCCCAGGCCAGTGCACTAACATTTGGTACTTTAAATTAATTTAAAAAATTGCAGTCGTTTTCAGAGAGTGTCCGTCTTAATTAACAGAGCGTGAGTGCTGTGTCACTGAGGCCTAGATTCAATCAGGTCAAAGCATTAACTGGCGATAACCGACACCCGCGTAGTTGATGTTTTGGCGGTGTCGGATGTGCAACTGCATTGCAGCTGTCAAAATCGATGAGCAGCTGCTTTTGATCATTGTCACTAAGCCACACCCATCCCACTCCCTTAGAAGTTCAGAAGCTGTAGGCTACATTAAAATAGTGAGGCTCAAATTGAAAATCATTAAACAAAACAATGACGATTTTCTATCAGCCTAATCGAGTGTGTAGATTACATCACACATTCCAGTGTTCAAACTTGTAAACAAGGCTGCGTGGGATTTCTCTTCATGTGACTCAGTGCAGCCAGTGGCAACGCCCGCATGAGGTACTATGCAGGGAGACACTCTATGGATGACAGCTCTAACTACCGCTAATGTGGATGTCGGCTAAAGCAGATCTGATGGAATAGGGACCTAAGTTGATGTACACCATAGATGCAGTGTACCAAATGGCACCCTATTTCCTATTTAGTACACTGCTTTTTGACCAGGGCCCTATGTACTATGTAGGGAATAGGGTGTCAATATTTACTTGAAGCCCATCTCTTACCGAACAATCACAGTTCCTCCTGCTCTAACATTTTTAGTCATTTAGCAGATGCTCTTATCCAGAGCGACTTACAGTTAGTGCATACATTTGTATTTATTTTTCTTACTGGCCCCCCGTGGGAATCGAACCCACAACCCTGGCGTTGCAAGCGCCATGCTCTACCAACTGAGCTACACAGGGCCCCATAACAACCGCTATGTGGATGTCGGCTAAAGCAGATCTGATGGAATAGGGCCCTAAGTTGATTTATACATTTAAGTAATTTAGCGGCGGACGCTCTTATCCAGAGCAACTAGGGTTAAGTGCCTTGCTTAAGGGCACATCGACAGTTTTTTCACCTAGTCGGCTCGGGGATTAGAACCAGCGACCTTTCAGTTACTGGCACAACGCTCTTACCCACTAAGCCACCTGCCGCGCCATTGTACCATAGATACAGTGTACCAAATGGCACCCTATTTCCTATTTAGTACACTGCTTTTGACCAGGGCCCTATGTAGGGAATAGGGTGTCAATATTTACTGGAAGCCCATCTCTTACCGAACAACCACATTTACATTTAAGTCACGTAGCAGACGCTCTTATCCAGAGCAACTTACAGTTTTAGTGAGTGCATTCATTTTTTTTATATTGCCCCCCCTCGTGGGAATCGAACCCACAACCCTGGCGTTGCAAGCGCCATTCTCTACCAACTGAGCTACACGGGGCCCCATGACAACCGCTATGTGATTCACGTTATTACGCGTTGCTTTACGTGTTGTCCCGTGATCACATCAATGTCACATGAGATCACGTGATCACATCAAAACATGCGGGTTTTTTTGGAACACTTTCGCGTGTGATCACATGAAATTCATGTGGTTTTTTCCGTAAGGGATCTATCATCTACCCAGGGCTGCATTCATCCATCAGCATTACGAGTTCCTATAGAAACCCCATCCAAGGGATCATTATATATCAATACGCTGCATTACAGCATTAGGGAGGAAGAGGGAAAGCATGTGATGGTTTCCTTAGGTCAAAGAGCATTAGGTCTACCTTAACATGTTGAGGGCAGCGTTTACTGTTTGGCTTCTAAGTTATTTTACTGTAAGCCGTTTTATGATTTCCTACCTCAGCACATGGACACTGTACTTTTCTCATCGTACCGAACAAGTTTGCCACTGTCACTACTGATAACATTCATTAAAAAGACACAGTGTACAGTGCAATACATCAACATCATCAAAGAACCCTATAAATGGAGTTATATAGCTCATCCTGACACCAGTCAGACACCTACCGGGTTTACGACAGTCATTATCAAGTTGTTTACTTCTTCAATAAGCTCTCACCACTCAGGCCGTTTAGCCCAGAGGTCACTGGCAGTTACAGTTAGCAGACACTCCAGCCCTCTCATTTACTCTCTCTCTCTCTGGAGCAGAACAATCTGAGGGGGCTGTGTCTTTGGCTGTTGGGTGTCAGTAGTAGAGGTTAGACTGGGTGTCTTTGGCTGTTGGGTGTCAGTAGTAGAGGTTAGAGTGGATGTCGTTGGGTGTCAGCGGTAGAGGTTAGAGTGGATGTCTTTGGGTGTCAGCAGTAGAGGTTAGAGTGGATGGCTTTGGCTGTTGGGTGTCAGTGGTAGAGGTTAGACTGAATGTCTTTGGCTGTTGGGTGTTGGGTGTCAGTAGTAGAGGTTAGACTGGGTGTATTTGGGTGTTGGGTGTCAGTAGTAGATGTTAGTCTGGATGTATGTGGGAGTTGGGTGTCAGTAGTAGATGTTAGTCTGCTTGTATTTGGGTGTTGGGTGTCAGTAGTAGAGGTTAGTCTGGATGTATTTGGGTGTTGGGTGTCAGTAGTAGATGTTAGTCTGGATGTATTTGGGTGTTGGGTGTCAGTAGTAGAGGTTAGGGTGGATGTATTTGGCTGTTGGGTGTCAGTAGTAGAGGTTAGTCTGGATGTATTTAGGTGTTGGGTGTCAGTAGTAGATGTTAGTCTGGATGTATTTGGGTGTTGGGTGTCAGTAGTAGAGGTTAGACTGGATGTCTTTGGCTGTTGGGTGTCAGTAGTAGATGTGTGTCTGGATGTCTTTGGGTGTCAGTAGTAGAGGTTATTCTAGATGTATTTGGCTGTTGGTAGTAGTTTGTCTTTGGTTTTAAGTTGTGTTAAGCAGTAGCGGTGCGTGGGTAAGATCACTGAGGAAGCTAAAGCCAGTAAAATAGCCATATTACAACCTATGTTGTGATAATTGCGTTGTTTGCTCTATAACCCATTCGTTCATTCGCCACCGTGATTTACAATAAGGCCGTGACAACAAAAAGACAACAGTCACACAGTGGAGGAATAAATTCAACTACACATACGTTTGTTTCATCACAAAACCTGAGAACAACAACTGTGCAGTGAAGTCCACGAATAAAATATTGTATGTAACAAACAGTTACGTGACCTGCAGCACGGTCAAGCAAGTTCATGTTTTCAACAGTTTACTAAACAGCTACTGCTTTAGAACCACAGAGTTACCACAAGTCAGCGTAAAGACAGCAGGAGCACTGCCTCCACTCTTTCTGCACCATTTCAACTTAAACATTTAAACATCATCGAAATCAACAACAAGGCTATATACATGCTTAGTTTAATACACTGAAAACCCACCCAAGGGATCATTATATATCAATACGCTGCATTACAGCATTAGGGGGGAAGAGGGAAAGCATGTGGTGGTCGTCATTCAGAATGGCTTTAGTAGACTACATTTTAGAACACCTTGATGGAGATTCTCATTAATATTCCATTCGGTTTTAGTCCATTAAGACCTTATTTCCAAACCACTACACCTTTCAGACATCAACCCATTAGGAGTGATGGTTTCCTTTGGTCAAAGAGCATTAGGTCTACCTTAACATTTTGAGGGCAGCGTTTACTGTTTGGCTTTTTAGTTATTTGGGTGGTCCTCTGTGGTCCTCTGTAGCTCAGCTGGTAGAGCACAGCGCTTGTAATGCCAAGGTAGTGGGTTCGGTCCCCGGGACCACCCATGCACAAAAATGTATGCATGCATGACTGTAAGTCGCTTTGGATAAAAGCGTCTGCTAAATGGCATATTATTATTATTATTATTTTACTGTAAGGCCAAAGAGTTAAATCTTGGTTTCGTCAGTCCAGAGAATCTTGTTTCTCATGGTCTGAGAGTCCTTTAGGTGCCTTTTGGCAAACTCCAAGCGGGCTGTCATGTGCGTTTTACTGAAGAGTGGCTTCCGTCTGGCCACTCTACCATAAAGGGCTGATTGGTGGAGTGCTGCGGAGATGGTTGTGCTTCTAGAAGGTTCTCCCATCTCCACAGAGGAACTCTGGAGCTCTGTGACCATCGGGTTGTTGGTCACCTCCCAGACCAAGGCCCTTCTCCCCCGATTGCTCAGTTTGGCCGGGCAGCCAGCTCTAGACCTCTTGAGTGGCACAGCCAGAACCTTGACTTGAACCCGATCTAACATCTCTGGAGAGACCTGAAAATAGCTGTGCAGCGACGCTCCCCATCCAACCTGACAGAGCATGAGAGGATCTGCACAGAAGAATGGGAGAAACTCCCCAAATACAGGTGTGCCAAGCTTGTAACGTCATACCCAAGAAGACTTGAGGCTGCAATCGCTGCCAAAGGTGTTTCACCAAAGTACTGAGTAAAGGGTCTGAATACTTCTGTAAATGTGATATTTCAGTTTTCTATTTTCTATAAATGTGCAAAAAAATAATAAAACGTGTTTTTGCTTTGTCATTATTGGGTATTGTGTGTAGATTGATTTAAAAAAAACTTATTTTATCCATTTTATAATAAGGCTGTAACGTAACATCAGTTTGAAAAAGTCAAGGGGTCTGAATACTTTCTAATCCCCGAGCCGACTAGGTGAAAAATCTGTCGATATGCCCTTAAGCAAGGCACTTAACCCTAATTGCTCCTGTAAGTCGCTTCTGGATAAGAGCGTCTGCTAAATGACTAAAAATGTAATGTCTTTGGGTGTCAGTAAAGTTAGCGACTTAGAGGGCGTCAGGTGTGTCCACTGAGAGGTGTTATCAGGGGGGAACTCAGAGCTCTCTCTCTCTATCTCGTTGTCCAGCAGATCTCTCCCTCCCACCTGGTGAGACTGTGGCCTCAGCACTGACACGGCTTTTTAATATTTCACCGCACGCAGAGCAGACCATATGTCCCCTACACCCCTCTACCCCTACCCTGCCCCCTTACCTCCCTCCCACTGCTACCCTCTAATGAATTATGAATCCAAATGGACTTCTAATATTTGGAGGATAAAAATATGCCTATAGCAGGGAGTTCGTCCGAGGGGTTGACTCTCCAAGGGAGGGGAGGGGAGAGGACTGTCTCAACTTCTTGGAAGAGAGAAAATGTATTTTTTCCTTATATATTGTTTAAAATTGCTAATTTTTCCACTTACAAAAAAGCACGTGAAATTTGAAGTTTCACATTTGAAAATCGAGTTTTTCATACTGTGTGTGAAATGGCTGTTTTCACATGTTGAGCTTAAATGTTACCATGTGAAACCATATTTTCACATGGTAACACTACCTTTTCTCATGTGAGGAGAATAACATGTTTTCACCTCACATGTGAAAAACAATTACATGTGAAAATCACATTTGCAGTTTCACATGTAAGAAAATGCCACAATTCACATGGAATTGCATTTTCACATATGAAAAACGTTCACTTTTTTGTTGTTGTTGCAGGGTTACATTCCCATGTGGAATTACAAGTTCACATGTGGGGGTGAAATAGTGTTATTGTCCTCACATGTGAAAAGGTGGTGTTATTGTGTTGCCGTAGCAATGTTTCCACATGTGAAATTGCAATGGCTGTAATGCCATTCTGTAAATAGGTTACTTAGCATACTTGAGTGTAATTATTATAGTGCGTTAAAAATTATGATTTCTTATTTCTGAGCCATCCAATCCATTATTATTGTAGTCCTCCATGGTTGTTGCATTACATGTATACTTAGCACTACCACTAGGGGGAGGCATTCGGAGTGTTACGGCTGCAGGCGTGCGCCTCTCTTCTTGGTACATTGGTCCGTGACGTTTGGAAGAAGCCCAGTGAAAAGAACAGAAAAGCATGTCTCCTCGTTTCTTATCCTGTTTTACGGTTTGTACGCATGGTTACGTAAAAAAAATCTAGAGATAACATGTTTTAACTAAACTGTGTTATGTTTTCTGGTAATTTTGATGTATAATTTCATTGTTTTGACCGAGTAAAAAACGAGTGAGATTTTATCATTTAAATGAGTGTAGCCAAGCTAGGTAGCTATCTAGCTAGCTCACTTTGTTATGCAAGTCAATGAGAACAAGATTGCGTTTCAGATTATTTTTTATTTCTGTTATAAATGTTTTGGATCTTAAATGTTTTTTTTTTATGAGGGCTCATATTGAATGTATTTACATGTTAACCACGCTAATGATATGAATTTTAGAAAGTAACTTGTTATGAAATTTACAGCTAATGGTCGCATGCTAATTGCTAACTGCTATTATTAGCTTTTGTTATTGTTAACTGTCCAAAAATTGTTACATGTAATACACAGGCTTGAAATGTATTTTATTGTATTTTAAAATGTGTGACTGTGTTTGCTATTGGAATGTATGTAAACAGATACTTTTCCACAAAGAGATGGCTATTTGTCACACTCTGGTTCTAGGACTTTTTGTGTTTAGTCAGGGTGTGTAGATTTCCGTGTGTTGTGTACTGTGGGTAGTGTCTAGGTGTTCGCGTTCTATGTTTGGTCAGTGACTCCCAATCGGAGGTAACGAGTGTCAGCTGTCGGCTCGTTATCTCTGATTGGGAGCCATATTTAAATGTCTGTGTTCACCTTGTGGTTGTGGGTTTTTGTTCTTTATTCAGTAGGGGGAACTGAGGACGTCACGGATCGTGTTTTGTTTTGTCGTGTGTTTCAAAATTAAAATCATCATGTTCACTCCCAACGCTGCGCTTTGGTCATACTTCATTGGCGATCGTGACAGAAAAACCCACCACAACGAGACCAAGCAGCAGTTGGATAACGGGTGGTGGAGCCAGAAGAGCGAAGGTTGGGAGAGGACTATGGAGGCCTGGTCCACCGAGAGGAGAGACCCCCAGAAAATTTTTAGGGGGGGGCTCACGACGTCGGGGCAGAAGGTGTACGGCCCGGAGGAGTGCAAGAGGTTGGCAGATATGGCCGCCAGTTTAAGGGGGCCACTGGTTACGAAGGGGATGGAAAGTGTGGAGGCACGGCGAGAGGTACTGGGGGGTGTTTCCAGTCCGGTCCGGCCCGTTCCTGATCCCCGTGTAGGGCCAGGGGTGTGTGTCCCCAGTGCGGTTCTGCCTGTCCCTGCTCAACGCCCCGAGCCTACGGGGTGCGTCGTCAGCCCTGTCCAGCCAGAGCCGTCCGCCAGACAGGATCAGCCAGAGCCTTCCGCCAGACAGGATCAGCCAGAGCCTTCCGCCAGCCATGAGCAGCCAGATCCTTCCGCCAGCCATGAGCAGCCAGATCCGTCAGCCAGCCATGAGCAGCCAGATCCGTCAGCCATCCATGAGCAGCCAGATCCGTCAGCCAGCCATGAGCAGCCAGATCCGTCAGCCAGCCATGAGCCGTCCAGCCAGGATCCGCCAGAGCCGTCCAGCCAGGATCCGCCAGAGCCGTCCAGCCAGGATCCGCCAGAGCCGTCCAGCCGGGATCCGCCAGAGCCGTCCAGCCGGGATCCGCCAGAGCCTTCCAGCCGGGATCCGCCAGAGCCGTCCAGCCAGGATCTGCCAGAGCCGTCCAGCCAGGATCCGCCAGAGCCGTCCAGCCAGGATCCGCCAGAGCCGTCCAGCCGGGATCCGCCAGAGCCGTCCAGCCGGGATCCGCCAGAGCCGTCCAGCCGGGATCCGCCAGAGCCGTCCAGCCAGGATCCACGCACCAAGACAGGGGCGCGTGTCGTCAGTCCGGTTCCGGCCAGCGGGGCTAGGCAGGACCAGGGGTACTTTGGGGGGTTGGAGAGGAAGTGGGGAGGAAGCCCGGAGCCGGAGCCGCCGCCGAGGAGGAATGCCCACCCAGCCCTCCCCTGTTTGCTTGTAGTTAGGCGCGGTCGCAGTCCGCGCCTTTGGGGGGGGGTACTGTCACACTCTGGTTCTAGGACTTTTTGTGTTTAGTCAGGGTGTGTAGATTTCCGTGTGTTGTGTACTGTGGGTAGTGTCTAGGTGTTCGCGTTCTATGTTTGGTCAGTGACTCCCAATCGGAGGTAACGAGTGTCAGCTGTCGGCTCGTTATCTCTGATTGGGAGCCATATTTAAATGTCTGTGTTCACCTTGTGGTTGTGGGTTTTTGTTCTTTATTCAGTCGGTGTAACTGAGGACGTCACGGATCGTGTTTTGTTTTGTCGTGTGTTTCAAAATTAAAATCATCATGTTCACTCCCAACGCTGCGCTTTGGTCATACTTCATTGGCGATCGTGACACTATTAATCAGTTAACAAGTTAACCTTTTGTAATTTTTGTGCACTTTTCTTTTATTGCGATTAATCACATAGTCTGAAAGCATTCAAAATGCACTGAAATCATTCAAAATACATGATCTATAGAGCTAAAAATAACAATTGACATTGAGGATAAAGAAAGTGTGTTTTATCAATTTCCCTGATTTTGCTAACCGTTACAGTGGCTTGCGAAAGTATTCACCCCCCTTGGCATTTTTCCTATTTTGTTGCCTTACAACCTGGAATTAAAATGGATTTCTTGCGGGGTTGTATCATTTGATTTACACAACATGCCTACCACTTTGAAGATGCAAAAAACAGAAAACTTGAGTGTGCATAACTGTTATGATGAGTTTCTAGGGTATCAAGTAATTAATGATGCAATAAGATATTTAAAACTTAGCTGGGGAGTTCATATAGATATTTAGTAGGTACCATGGTCCGTTATAACAGAAGGACAGGGCTCTGCCTCTTGCCATTTTGAACTAACTTGAACAAAGAGACCCTCTCACTTATATACGCTCTGTTACACGTTTCTTCACGAACATCTTGTAACCCTTCAGTGGGCACTCCCTTCTTTGATGTTATTACCCTTTACCCCAAGTCAGTATATCCTGTCCATCAATCATTCTAAGATCAACATCAGTAATCTCCTTTGACATAATGAAATGTAGACTCTGTGGCACCAAGTCACTTATCTACTAACTCTAACCTGGTCCACACAACACTATGAAAACATAATATCAATAACTATTCACCCCCCCCTTTGTAGAGCCACCTTTTGCAGCAATTACAGCTTTCTCTTGGGGTATGTCTCTATAAGCTTGGCACATGTAGCCACTGGGATTTTTGCCCATTCTTCAAGGCAAAACTGCTCCAGCTCTTTCCAGTTGGATGGGTTCCACTGGTGTACAGCAATCTTTAAGTCATACCACAGATTCTCAATTGGATTGAGGTCTTGGCTTTGACTAGGCCATTCCAATACATTTAAATGTTTCCCCTTAAACCACACGAGTGTTGCTTTAGCAGTATGCTTAGGGTCATTGTCCTACTGGAAGGGGAACCTGTATTTAGCACCATCCATCATTCCTTCAATTCTGACCAGTTTCCCAGTCCCTGCAGATGAAAAACATCCCCACAGCATGATGCTGCCACCACCATGCTTCACTGTGGTGATGGTGTTCTCGGGTGATAAAAGGTGTTGTGTTTGCCCCAGACATAGCGTTTTCCTTGATGGCCAAAAAGCCAAAAATCTGTCCAGAGTACCTTCTTCCATATGTTTGGGGAGTCTCCCACATGTCTTTTGGTGAACACCAAACGTGTTTGCTTATTTTTTTCTTTAAGCAATGGCTTTTTTCTGACCACTCTTGCGTAAAGTCCAGCTCTGTGGAGTGTACGGCTTAAAGTGGTCCTATGGACAGATACTCCAATCTCCGCTGTGGAGCTTTGCAGCTCCTTCAGGGTTATCTTTGTTCTCTTTGTTGCCTCTCTGATTAATGCCCTCCTTGCCTGGTCCGTGAGTTTTGGTGGGCAGCCCTCTCTTGGCAGGTTTGTTGTGGTGCCATATTCTTTCAATCTTTTAATAATGGATTTAATGGTGCTCCATGGGATGTTCAAAGTTTCGGATATGTTTTTATAACCCAACCCTGATCTGTACTTCTCCACAACTTTGTCCCTGACCTGTTTGGAGAGCTCCTTGGTCTTCATGGTGCCGCTTGCTTGGTGGTGCGTTTTGCTTAGTGGTGTTGCAGACTCTGGGGACTTTCAGAACAGCTGTATATATACTGAGATCATGTGACACTTAGATTGCACACAGGTGGACTTTATTTCACTAATTATGTGACTTCTGAAGGTAATTGGTTGCACCAGATCTTATTTAGGGGCTTCATAGCAAAGGGGGTGAATACATATTCACACACCACTTTTCCGTTATTTATTTTTTTGATTTGATTTTAGATTTTTTCACTTCACCAATTTGGACTATTTTGTGTATGTCCATTACATGAAATCCAAATAAATATCCATTTAAATTACAGGTTGTAATGCAACAAAATAGGAAAAACGGCAAGGGGGATGAATATTTTTGCAAGGCACTGTACTTTTGATAAAATCAAGACGTCAATTTTCTTCTAGTGCTTTTTATATCGAAAATCTGCTCAATCTAAGCACATTTAGAATTTACAATGAATTGTGATTAATCACAGCAAATCCTGTGATTAACTTGATTCTATTTTGAAATGTTTGACAGCCCTTTTTTAAATCGAATAGTCAATTTCCTGAGATTGAGAGAAATTAATAATAAATTGGAAGAGAATCCCAGTTTCGGTCCTCTTGGCTCATTCTAATCCCGCAAAGCAAAGCATGAAACTTAGAATATCACATGTGACATATTAAGAAATAACATGTCTGATTCGTGTGAAAGATTAAGGTGAAAAATCCCAAAACCATGTCCGAAAATCATGTCTTTCACATATTGTTCTTGTTATTGTAAAGGTTTACTCCCAGTTGATGTTTTTTTTTGTCACAAATTGCAGACTGCTCTTTTATCGTCAGTGTAAACATGAATATTCATGCAGCGTTTTCAATCATGTTTAATAATTGATGACATCATTTTGCTTTATCTCAGGGAAAGAGATAGACGAGCCAGACTGTCCCATTCATCAAACGGCCATAGCTTGTTATAAGGCCTAATGAATTGTAGCTTTGTGTGGCCTGATGTAAAAGCTATGTGGGGGAGGGAACATGGTGGAAGGAGAATAAGAGATGAACGCATTTTTTGGTTCAGTCATTCGGGTCAAAAAGGCTTCTTGGTGCATTTTCTAAATCCTCTTGACACAAAACTGAAGTCTGTGAATGTTTCTCTCAGAATCTCTAGAAGAGAAAAGGAATGTATTGGATGTAAAAACACATACTAACATACCAATCCAGTCCAATGCCCTTCCTTCCCTAAGGCTGACACCAACCTAATAATTTTACCAATGGGACTGTATGACATCAAACTAAACCAAGCTGAATAATTTCTTCCCCATTTCAAGGTCTGTCTTGATCCCCCCCCCCTATGTCCTACTGCTGTTGTGAAACGAGGCAGGAACTAATCCTACACCCCTATGGTGTGAGAGGGAGAGAGATCATGTAACGTCTAAAAGAGACCTGTGTTAGATAGGTGTGTGTGTGGTGTGTGTGTATATACAGTATGTGTGTGTGCATGCATGCGCACACAAACACACACACACCCACACACACAGACACACACACAAGTGATGCGTGGGTGAGCTGTTTGTTAATCCGCACCCACACGCAACTGCTAATAACCCGTCCGTATGTAATAAAGTGAAAATCTGAGGACCACACCCAACCGTAACCCGAAAATATAGAAAATGCGCCGTACAGTTAGCGACGGCAGAATTATTTTTTGACAGGCTTTTTTTTTTTAGATAGGCCTATGTTTCTGACATTTTGGTAGGCTATTTGGTTAGCCAACTTGTCTATAATTAGATACATGCAGCTTCTCTTCTGTCATTACTTGTTGCCCTAGAAGACTAAATAAACCCTTGCGCACCAGAATAATGTAATAGATGGATAGAATGAATGCTTCAACCTAGTTGACAATCAGTTAGTTATCTCTTTCCTCTCTCCTGCAGCAAAGACGTTTAGGGACCGGGGAGAAAATGCAATAACCCTCAAAAAAAGAACGATTTTCCATGCAAAATGTCCTAATGACTTCAGATTTTCCGGTTTTAAGGAAATAGAAAGTTGTAAAAACAACCCAACATGTTTTTTGATAGGATTGAAGTTAGGCTCGGATGCATATTTTATGTGGTTGAAATGCTGGCAGCTTTTATGATGCTGATAAAGATAACATGTGGTCCTCTGTAGCTCAATTGGTAGAGCATGGCGCTTGTAACGCCAGGGTAGTGGGTTCGATCCCCCGGGACCACCCATACGTAAAAATGTATGCACGCATGACTGTAAGTCGCTTTGGATAAAAGCGTCTGCTAAATGGCATATTATTATTATTATTATTATTATTATTATTATTATTATATTCTTAACATGGTCAGTCCCTAACTGCGCATTCACGTTATCTCAAGATGCTGAAATAATTAAAGCATATTATTTTACTCCTGTTCCCGAGTCAAAATGTAAATTTGGTGTTAATATTATATTAGGCTATGTGAGAGGTTATTGACCATATTGTAACCTCATTCTCACCATGGCCATGTAATATAGGGACAAATTGTTTATTTCATTTGATATTTTTTGTGCATTTTTATGAATTTCTAACTAGGACAGAAGGTAGGACTCACTCCCTCCTTTACTGTTCTTTTTTGTGCTGAAATGTTGCTGATCCATTTGAAAAGTAAATCCAGTCTAATTCATTTGTAGATGAAACAGCATGCAAGACTTGGAACGCAAGACTTACATGTTTTAATGTGTTCTCTCAATGGTCTCTTCCTAGAAGGTGAATACAAGGCTGTGTTATAGAGTATCAATGTGTATATCAATATATAGCATCTTCCTAAAATGTAAATGGGCTCCAGGACACCGCGTGGTTGGTTCTGCCCCTAATATCAAACGGCTCATCTCCAACTCTTCCTTTCATCGCTGGCATTGCAGCAGGTGAGAAATTGCTTGGGTGGAATCAATATAATGGCAAGTCACAAATGTGAACATTAAAGACCACAAGGATCCTGAAGATAGGCAAAATTATGGAAATACATTAAATTATTCCCCTCTCAGAGCTAAGCAAATGGATTGTTCATCAATGTAATACACTGTCAATGACATGCCACTACATTGATATGCCAGCCTGGTCCCTGCGCATGAGGACATCAAGTAGCTACACCCCCCCCACCCCCTCACCCTCCACAACGGCACTAAATGAATAGCTGGCTGAGCTCTAGAATCAAAAAGTGCCTTAGGTTCCAAAGGAATTTATACTACAGTGCTGAAATGGTTTCTTTGCAGCAGAAATAATGATAATGTCTGGGATGGCAGAAGGTTTTCCCCCTCCCCATTTAATAACCGGTCCAGGTGGGAAATTGATTTACTCGATACTGCGATG